>NW_023425562.1:75314999-75429999 GCF_014108245.1 Pipistrellus kuhlii
GAGAGAGTAGAGAGGAGGAGAGAGAGAGAGAAGGGTGTTTGGGGCATCCTCAGAGCTTCTGTATCATTCTACCTTGGGGGCGGGCCAGGACCTCCCCAGCCCCTCTAGTTGGAGACTCGCCCTTTCCAGCCTGCTGGGTCAGCCCCTGGAGAGCTGTCTGCTTTATTTTTTCAGAAGACTGACTGTTCTCTTTCTCCCCACCGTGGGGAAACTGAGGCTGGGCCTCGGCCCTGGTCCCGGAGTCCGTTGGCAGAGACTGAGCCGTGGCAGGAGCTCTGGCCACCAGGTCTGCGGACTCTGTCACGGGCGCCTGAACAGGCCACGACAATTGCTGCACAGCCTCGCTGCCTTCTCCGTCCCTCTGTCCGCACAGCGAGCACAGCCGCCCCCCATTCCGTGTGCAACCGCTTCAGGAACAGGTAATAGTGAGGAAGATCTCACTGCGCCTTCCTCTCCGCCTTCCTCTCTGCCTTGCCTTCTGCAGCCCTCCCTCCTGGCCCTCAGCCCCCCCCCCCCCCCCCCGAAGACTGGGTGACGCACCGAGGCCCACAGAGCACACCCCGCAGCCCACCGTTCCTCATGACCGAACAGACAGTGGGCCTAAGAGCCACCCTGTGAGAAAGCTGGTACCAGGGAGGCATGCAATGACTGGGCACCATTTCTGTGGCTTTTTTGAGAAAATGGTTTTTAAAAGCCCATTAGTGCCTTGGCCAAGGAGCTCTGTTGGTTGGAGTGTCATCCCGTTATGCCAAGGTTGCTGGTTCAATCCCTGGCCAGGGCACATACAGGAATCAACCAAGGGATGCCTAAATAAGTGAACAAACAAATCGATGTTTCTCTCTCTTTCTCTCTACTCTCTAAAAATTCAATTTAAAAAATAATTTCAAGTCCATTAGCTCCCAACTAGCATGGCAAAGGCATAGAATTTTCCCGCATGTTGAGAAAGTAGAAAGGTCTTCTTTCAGTACCTCGGGCAGGAGTCCGTGCGTAGAAGGCAGGACAACTCTCTGTACTTGGCCTTGGCCACCAAGGACGGGAGCGTGGAGGAGGGTGGTGGTGAAGAGTATGGACTCAGGGTTACCTGGGTTCAAATCCCAGCTCTACCACTTATTAGCTGCGTCACCATGAGCAAGTTATTTTGCTTCTCTGTGCCTCAGTCTTCCCATCTGTAAAGTGGGACTGAGCGGATTTCCTCAAAGACTTGCTATGGGTATTAAATGAGTTGGTGTGTGAGATTCTTAGAATGGGCTTTGGTGGGTAACAGGCATTCTCCGTGTCTGCTATTTCTGTGTATTTGTGTTTCTTATACAAGCAGAGACAGCTCCAAAGGCCGGAACTGCACTCCCCTCCAGGAGCTCGAGGGGGAAGCTGCACTGAGACCACCAGCCACCGGTGTAGGGTGGGGACCCTGGAATCGCAGCGGGTTGGAAGGCAGGAAGCTCTGATGTTTCTGGCTACTCAGGGTCCCCCCTCCCCGTGGTCAGAATGGGGCTCCACACGTGCCCACTCCGGTTGCACTGTTAGGGCGAGGGCCACGAGGACTGTGCAGGGGCTGGCGGTGACAGCCGGGGTCGGGGGCCAGACGCAGTGGAGACGAGGGTTCAGAGCTGAGCCAAGTGGGCCAGATGGGGCTCCAGGCCCCGGTCCTCCAGCCGCAGCCACAGACGCCAGGAAGGCAAGCAATGACCAGGGGCATCAGACTCGGCTGCAGACACGCCTCATGCCTCCGCTGGGGAGTCTCATGGTCAGCACACCTCTGGCCACACCGGCCTGATGGTGGCCCCTAGAGAGAGGCTGAGGAGGCAGCGGGGGACATCTGAGCTGAGCAGCACCTGAAGGCCGGAAGTGCTGGGTCAGATTAAATTGACCAGACTGCACTAAATCTGGTGTGTTTCCTTGTTGCCCTGGGTCTGGGGCTTGGGAGAAAGCTCAGATCAATTACAGGGAATACAGAGAAGACATTTCTCTCCACACACACACACACACACACACACACACACACACACGCATGCATGTGACAGTGTGAGTGAACAGCCCCGTCCGTTCAGCAGGCCAAAGAGCCGCTAGGTTTTGGGGTCCTGTGTGAGGCACCAGCTCTGTACCCACGAACCAGTCCCCTAACCCTGATGTGTGTACCCTCATCTAAAAGGGGGCACAGTAACCACACCTTTCCACTTTATGGGTTCATGGCAAAGACCAAGAAGATGAGTAAACGAATGGATGGACGGATGGATGGACGGGACTACTGGTTGGATTACAGATTCAGGCAAGACACCCGCAGGGGCAGGACGGAGCTCTCGCTGAGCAGCTGCCACAGGCCACGCCCACCCCTAAACTTTGGGAGGGCCCCTGCCTCCATCACACTCCACCCGGACCAGGGCCCGGAGCCGCCGGGGTGCTCAGCATCCTGGGACACCCCCCGCAGAGATCTGCTGTCCCTTCTACGTGGATTATATTCCCCCCGGGGCTGCTGTTGCCCAAAAACTGGCCGGGCTTGGCGCCACGGAGACAAACAAGCCGATAGCCACAGCATCTGATAGCCCCGGAACCTGACCCCCGTGGGAGAGCCGCAGCCAGCTGGCAGGAGCCCCGGGCCTGGCCGCGGCTCCCGGGCTCTCAGTCCCAGGTGACAGGACGGAGGGGAGGGCTCAGACGTCAGCCTTCACGTGGCCACAGATGCCCGCCTGAGTCAGGAGGATAAACGCAGGCCCAGATACCCATCACAGGGCCCGGGAGCCTTAACAGATACGCTGCCCATACTCCCTGTCCGCGTCTGTGTGACCCCCATACCTGAGCCTGCCCCCCAATGGTGAACCAGGCTTGACTGCCCAGAGAGACATACATCTGTCCCCTGTCTCATCTGGGGCTGGAGCCACTGGAACAGAAGGGCTACGGGGGCATGTGGCCATTGTCTGTTCCTCCCTCCCTCCCCCCCTCCCCCCCTCCCCCCCTCCATTCCCCCCTCCATCCCTTCCCCCCTCCCTCCCGCCCCCCTCCCTCCCTCCCAAGTTGGAGATGTGAATCAGACCCTGGATGTCCACAGGGATGGAGACTGGCAGCAGGTTGGGGTTTGGGGTTTAATGAAACCCTCTGTGCCACTAGCTCAGGGATCCCCACAAACTCCAGCCCGCAGGTAGGTTATGTGATAACCCAATTGGGCACAGGGGCGGGCTAAGGCCCTGCTGGTCAGTGGAGGAGTCAGGCCTTGAACCAGGCAGTCTGGCGTGGAGGCAGTGCCCCCTGTGATGTGGCTGGCTCCTCCACGCCCGCCAGCCACCCCCGGCCACGCTCTGCAGGCTGCCACCCCCGGCCACGCTCTGCAGGCTGGCTTTGCCCTTCGGGAACCCCCGCCCCCCCCCCCCCCCGAGGCCTGCAGCCCACTCGCTGGCGGGCAGGCTCACCCTGCTGACACAGCAGCCGTTTCTTGGCCCCGACGCCGCAGTTGTCGGAAATTACAATCCTTCCTTCCTGACTCCGAGCTCGCAGCTCCAAGAGGCTCCTCATGTGCACGCCCCCTGCTATCCAGAGCGAGTTCTTTCCATGGCCCCGGCCCAGGCGTGTTAAAATGTAAACGGCCGAGCACCGGGCGGCAGCAGGCTCGTTTGTCTCTGTCAGGCCCCGCCGGGCCCCCTCCCTCGCTGTCAGCCTGCGAGGGGCTTGGCCAGGCCCTGCCCGGGGACTCAGGGTGCGAGGACCCCACAGAATGCACCGCGACGTGAGCATCTAATAGCCTGTCTCAATGTCGGATAAATCACACCTTCAGGGACCAGTTTCCAATTTGTAGCCCCAAGTCACGACTCCTAAAGCGTTCCCAGCTGTGGGGGAGATGTGTGCCTCTTCCTACCCATGGGAGAGCCGGGCACGGGGGATCTGAGGCAGAACGCAGCTTCGTGTTTGCTACGCGGCCGGTTGAGCATCGGCCTGTGAACCAGGAGGTCACAGTTCAATTCCTGGTCAGAGCGCATGCCCAGGGTGTGGGCTCAACCCCCAGTGAGGGGCATGCAGCGCCCAACGATTATCTCTCATCATAGATGTTTCTCTCTCTCCCTCTCCCTGCCTCTCTGAAATAATTTATTTTATTTTTTTTTTAAGAAAAAGAAAAGGACAAGATTCCTCCTTCCACCTCTTTGGGGGACATGTGTCTGGAGAGGTCTGGGCCAGAAGCATGTCTCCCCTGGCTGGATTCCGGGACAGAAAGTATGGAACTCCATGCTCGTGGAATGGGGCTGGAGGGCCTGGGGCCCTTACTAGCTTTGGAGTCAGAAAGAAAAGGGTCCGTCCGAACCCTAGATTTGCTGTTTACTAGCTGTGTGACCTTGGGCAAGTCATTTCACCTCTCTGGGCCTCAACTAAGTAATCATAGCGCCCCCTTCCCAGGTTGTGAAGGAGGCTAAGTGGGAGAAGAAGAGAAAGGAGCTGAGAGTGTGCTTCGGGGATCCTGCGGTAAGGGGAATGTTAATAACAGCTAATCTTTATTAGGGGGTTTTGTGAATTGAACAGTGTCCCCCCAAATAGGCATGTCTCCTTGGAGTCTTAGAGCATGGCCTTTGGAAACAGAGTCTCTGCAGATGTGACTGGTGAAATGAGGCCGTGCTGGCCCAATGCTGTGCTCTGGGGGAGGAGGAGAGGACAGGAGGAAGGCCTGTGAGGGAGCGAGCAGCTGCTCACTCACCTGCTCTCTTGCTCAGAAAAAGCCCAGCAGCAGACCAGGCAGGCCCGGCCACACCAGGGTGCAGGGAGCCCTCTGGCCTGATCGGTGCCCTCAAATGATGCCAAGGTCATCCCTGCATTTACCCTAGCTGCGTTTCACGCAACTGCTGCCGCTAAGCAGCAGAATGGGGAGAAACTAGCAAAACACAGGCAAAACCATCCTTGCGATGCAACTCAACAGCAAAGATACCCCTCCCGGGTCAGGAGTGTTTTTCCACCCGGAAACCAGAACAGTTCATCTGAGTTTCTTCACCCTTTGTCCCAAGACGCAAAAATGTCAGAAATGTCAGAAATGTCCCCCCTCTGGCCTGAGGGACACGCTCTCGCCCTCGTGGTCCGTTTCCTGCACCGGTGAAGGGTCGAGGTGAAGACCACTGGCCGGAGAGGCAGACGTGGATTGGCTCCTGCCGGGCCATGTGCTTGCTGCGGGGCACATGGGGGTGGGGGTGTCCCTTAGCTGTAAACGGGGGTGATAATGCCTAGTCGTCCTCTCACAGATTAAGCTGGAGCCGGTCGCACAGGGCTGTTTTCCTCTGTCTCCCCTCAGGCATCAGCAACATGAGAACCAGGCCTCTCTCAGCGCCTCCCCAGACCCTACGTTACAACTCGGGGACTCGGGCTGTGGGCAAATCCAAATCCATCTGTGTCCACGGAGCACCACTGCACGCCCCATGCCATGTCAGTTTCTAGAAGGTTATTTTTTTTTTAATATTTTTATTGATTCAAAGAGGAAGGGAAAGAGGGATAGAAACATCAACGATGAGAGAGAATTATTGGTCAGCCTCCTCCTGCACACCCCCTGCTGAGGATCCAGCCTGCAACTGGGCATGTATCCTGACCGGAAATTGAACTGTGACCTCCGGGTTCATAGGTCGACGCTCAACCGCTGAGCCACGCCGGCTGGGCGCTGGGAGGTTATTTATAACTGTTAGCACTGATGCTTGGCAAGCCCAGCAGGAGCCGCCCTGTGCTGAGCAGCCGCTGTGCGCTGTGCCTCGGTTAACTCTCACAATAAACCTGCGAGGCGCGCGTCATTGGGACCCCCATTTTCCAGGGAAAACTCAGTTCAGCGCGAGTGACCTGCTCGAGGCCCCACAGGTCAGTGGGACTCCCTTTCAACTCTGCCTCCAAAGCTGACCCCGCTGCCCGCATGGACCCACCTCCCAGTGGGCAGCTGCGGGGAGACCAGACCCCCCATAGACGTGACATTCCTCACACAAGCTTGTATTTCTTTTTGCTTTTTGCTTTTTTTTTTTTAATATATATATTTTATTGATTTTTCACAGAGAGGAAGAGTTAGAAACATCGATGAGAGAGAAACATCGCTCAGCTGCCTCCTGTACACCCCCTACTGGGGATAAGCCTGCAACCAAGGTACATGCCCCTGACCAGAATCGAACCCGGGACCCCTCAGTTCACAGGCTGACGCTCTATCCACTGATCCAAACCGGTTCTGGCACAAGCTTGTATTTCTAATGCCCGACACCAAGTCAAGCAACCCATACGCCGTACGTCGCTGAGACCCCATAAAACCTTCCTGAGAAGCCATCGTCATTATTATCCTGTTCGTACAGATGCATCGAGGCCCAGGTGGTGACAGGGATGGTGGCGCGAATAAGCCAGGAGCAAAAGCTGGCTTTCCTGACTCCACATCTAAGGTTTTGCTCCCACCCTTTTCCAAACGGGGCTGCATACCATGGGTGCTAAATCCATGCAGACGGCAGCCAGGGGTGTTGGGGAGGAGATCCTAGGGGGCTTCCTGGAGGAAGGGGCTCACCCTGGATGGGCAGGACCTGCCAGGCACAGAGTTCCTCTCTGCAGACACCTGAGGGCATTTGCCAGGAACCTGGGAGCTGGAAGGCCCCAGCCCCACCCTTCTGAAACACAGTCCCGGGGACCTCCTTCCCCCATGGGACGCAGGAGGAATCTGTCCTGCCCCGCGGCACAGGCCTGTCTGCATGCCAGGCCGGCTGGCACTGCGCCCCGTGCACCTCTCTCAGCTCCGTTCCTCGGGCCTCAGAAAGGAAGGCCCGGAGCCAAGGTTATGGTGGGGCTCGCATACCTCAGGGGAGGGCTGGGCACACAGCTCAGGTTGTTCGGCGCGGCATTTATTTGTGATCACAAAAGACGGGGCCCAATAGCAGGTCCATCAGCAGGAGGCTGGAGGAAGACGCTCAGGCACAGCCACATGCCACTCCGGGGTCAGCCGAGGAGGAGTGGGAGGGGCGCGAGAACACCCACAGCTGACGTCTGGGGAGGACTTTGCATGCACACGGGCAGGGCCCATCCACGCGTGTTAATCCTGACGTCGACCTCAGGGGCGGGAGCGTGATTGTCCCTTTAAAGCGAGGAAGCTGAGGCGTGGAGGGGGCGAGTCCGATGGCTGTCAGCAAACGGGGTGGCAGCGGTCTGGGCCAGGCGGTGGGTGTCAGAGCCACGCTCAGGACCACTCTGCCACGTGGCCTCGCCCCTCCGCCCGGACCACCCACCCCAGCATCCGGGAAAGAAGGAAACACTCCGACAGCCTCCACACTCCCGTCCCGCGCGGCCTGACAGGCGGATTGTGATCGCTCAGACGCCGCGGTAGCCAGTTCCTCTCCCCATTCCGCTGTGGCCAGCGGGCCCACTGACTAACTTCACAGCCCTTCCTGGAGCCGGGACAGGGAAAGCGCAACGATCGGCCGGACCCCTCTCATCGCCAGCAGCCGGGTTCCAGGGCGGGGGCGGAGGAAGGAAGGAAAAACCAGTTTTTCCCCACGTTGAGCTCATCAGCAGAACTCAAGGCCGGGCGGCCAGCATGTTGGTGTTGAGAAAAGCTGTTCTCAAGCAGAACTAATTGGCAACAGAAATGGAATTTTCCCCAAAAAAAGGATAAACATGCTCTATCCCTGGGAATTACCCCGCGGAATAGGTATTCCAGACACGCTGTGTGCAGCGACCCGCGTGCGGCCGGCAGCCGCAGCCAGACGAGGCCAAGGGGGCCGCTGCTCTCCCCATTCCTCCAGGCCGCCTGTCGCACTAAAGATGCTCACAGCAGTCAGCGGCCTGACCAGGGCAGCCGGAGTGGGCCTGGCTCTCCTCTGGCCCGGCATTACGTCCCTCCTCCAGGAATAGCAGCTGGCTCTGGGGTCCCCCAGACTCTGGTTTGGTGGAGTTGACTGAACCCCGCACGCGTGCGCGCGCACACACACCACCCCAGCTCTGGGGACTGCCTGGCAGGCTGCCCCCGAAGAGCGGGCTCCAGGGCTATTTCAGAACTGGGCACACACCCTGAGAAACAATAGGCATGGGGGGGGAGAGAGGGGAGAACACTCTGAACGAAGCATGTGGAAGGGGGGCTCTGCCGTTTTAGGGGCGCAGAGCGGCGGTTGCACAGAATTCAGGACAGCAGCTCATGCCGAGGGGCGGAGGACATATAATAAATGTATATAACGTCAGCTCTCCAGTTCTCAGTGGGCAGAGCGTGTACAGGTGTCTTTTATTTTACAACTGGATATGGTGAGACTTCGAGGGAAGGGTAAAGGAGGGCAATCGGGCGCCCCTCTCCGTTCTCGTGACGAGACGATGATCAGTTCAATTGTGGACCTGAGGTCCATGTTTCAAAGTCTCGAGGAAAGCCGAAACCGGTTTGGCTCAGTGAATAGAGCGTCGGCCTGAGGACTCAAGGGTCCCAGGTTTGATTCCGGTCAAGGGCATGTACCTTGGTTGTGGGCACATCCCCAGTAGGGGGTGTGCAGGAGGCAGCTGATCAATGTTTCTTTCTCATTGATGTTTCTAGCTCTCTATCCCTCTCCCTTCCTCTCTGTAGCAATAAAAAAATCAATAAAAACATATTTTAAAAAAAAACCACACACACAAGTCTTGAGGAAAGCTCTCGGTCCTGGATTTGGGGATCGGGGATCTACAGGGACCCCTCTCCCTGGATAAGTTAGGAAAGACATGAGGCTGTTCCCTCTGCGGTAACCGGGAACAAGCCTCTTTGGTCCTGGCGGGTGGAAGCGTCCAAAGGCAAGTTTGGAGGGATTGCAGGCCCCTTCCACCTGCAGGGTCTCCCCGCCCCGACACCCCCTGCTCAGTGGGGTGAGTGTGAAAGGCGATGCTGGGCCTGGTCCCCAGAGGAGGGCTTCCCGCAGCACTGGGTGGGGGACCTGACCCCCCAGAACCCAAGTCCCATCACCTGCCTGCTCCTGGGTATATCTGGATTCGGGTGAGGAAGAGGGTGCTGTTTCCATGGCCCTCCAGCCCACCCGAGACAGACACTGACCCCCACTGTGGTGCAACTGAGGGCCCCTCGATGGATGGGTGGTGCATATGTGAGTGAAACACAGGCATGCGGCTAGAGGCTCCCTAGGAGTCTCATTGAGGATTCTCCCCCAAAGTCTGGCTGTCTTGTCACCCTTGGCAACACAGCAAAGCAAATATGTCCACAGGTATGTACTGAGTGCCTCGTATGGGCTACAGCAGTGGTCAGCAAACTGCGGCTCTCGAGCCACATGTGGCTCTTTGCCCCTTGAGTGTGGCTCTTCCACAAAATACCACGTGTGGGCGCGCACGTACAGTGCGATTGAAACTTCGTGGCCCATGCGCAGAAGTCGGTTTTCGGATCTCGAAAGAAATTTCAATGGTTGTCCTGTTGATATTTGGTTTCATTGACTAATGAGTTTGCTGACCACTGGGCTATAGCATTGAATAAAACAGTCCCCAATCCACAAAACAAACAGACAAACAAACAGAAATTCCTGCCCTCAGGAAGCTTACATTTTAGGGGACAGTGGAGAAAAGAAAATCATATAGTATATTGGATGATGGATGATAAGTGGTGAAGAGTGAGCCGGTGGAGATCTGGACAATGAGTGCCCCAGGCAGAAGGGAATGCAAGGGCCAGGCAGGACTGGGCCTGGCACCATTGAAAACAGCAAGTGCAGTGAGGGGAAGGGGGAGGGAGATGAGCTCCAGATCCTACAGGATCTGTTGCCATGGCGAGGACTTCGCCTCTTCCTCTGGGTGAGGTGGGAGCCAGGAAGACGGTGTCCTGAGCAGAGGAAGGACGGGATCTGACTTCCTTCTAACAGGACCCGACTGGCTGCAGGTGGAGATCACTGTCAGAGCAGTGGGGGGAGAAGCAGAGGCCCGGGGAGGAGGCAGCTGGAAGGGTCCAGAGAAAGATGGTGCCACTTGGGCCAGGCAGATCAGTGGTGGCGACAGGAGGCGGTCAGCGTCCAGGTACAGGTGGCGGGCAGAGCCGGTCAGATTCTTTTTACGGAAGAGTGGATGCAGCTTTAAGATGACCAGATGTCCCGCTTTTGGCGGGACAGTCCCGATTTTTAACAATTTGTCCCGAGGCGTTTTAAAAAAGTCCAAAAATCGGGACTTTTTAAAAACGCTGTGGGACGCGGGACAAAAGCGGACGTCTGTTCACCTTAAGCTAGGTTATACTCGTGTGTTTTGGGATCGAGAAAGTTGGAGACCTGGTAACAAGGAGAGACGTGGTTATCGAAAGGGTGTGCTTCTTACAGCCTCCTGGAGCTCCTGTCGTGCTGGCAGCGAAAGGAATGGTTTAGGCCAGTGGTCGGCAAACTCACTAGTCAACAGAGCCAAATATCAACAGGACGACGACTGAAAATTCTTTTGGAAGCCGAAAATAGACTTCTGCGCATGGGCCACGAAGTTTCAATCGCACACGTGGTATTTTGTGGAAGAGCCGCACTCAAGGGGCCAAAGAGCCGCATGTGGCTCGAGAGCCGCAGTTTGCTGACCACTGGTTTAGGTCTTTGTGGGCTAAGAGGGAAAACACCCAGGACACATTGGCAAGTGAAAAAAGGAAGAGGCAGAGTGGAAGGGGAAACGTTCTCGCTTTTGAAAACCATGAATAGGAGTGAATGAGTGGTCTAGGCCAGTGGTCGGCAAACTCACTAGTCAACTAAGCCAAATATCAACAGGACAACAATTGAAATTTCTTTAGAGAGCCAAATTTTTTAAACTTAAACTTCTTCTAACGTCACTTCCTCAAAATAGACTCGCCCAGACCGAGGTAGTTTGTGGAAGAGCCACACTCAAGGGGCCAAAGAGCCGCATGTGGCTCGAGAGCCGCAGTTTGCTGACCACGGGTCTGGGAGAACAGGTACATCTGACCCTTAATTACCTGGAGTGAAGATTTAAACTCAGGACTGCCCTTCCTGCCACACAAAATAAAAATGATCATAAACCCCATTTTTAGTTATTTTTGAAGTTGCTATGGCCCGCCGGCATGGCTCAGCATTGACCTGCGGTTCAATTCCCGATCAGGACACAGGCCTGGGTTGCAGTTTTGATCCCCACTGAGGAGTGTGCAGGAGGCAGCCAACCAGTGGTTTCCTCTCCTCATTGATGTTTCCACCACTCTCTCCCTCGCCCTCTCCCTTCCTCTCTGAAATCAATAAAAATATATTTTTAAAATAAAAGGAAATAAAATTGCTGTGGCTGCCCTCTGCCACCACAACACACTTCTTTTCGCCAGTGTCCCTACCTGGGCCCCCTCCTTGGCCTGGGCTGCTGGGAGGCGGAACTTGGAGAGGAGAAATATTTTCCTCTCGTGCTTGCGGACTTGGGAGAGCTGGAAAGGGCCCACCTGGCTCCTAAAGTTTCTAAAAATAGAAAGCTGTGTTAACTTTCCTATAGTTTTGGCTTAGCCCTTCCTTCTGCTTGGGCCAAGATGCCGTTTGTTAGAGAATCAGTCCCTCTGCGTGAAAATACAGGCTGGCAGGGCAAGACCTGCAGTGGATGGAATGAGCGGGCAGCTGCCACTGAGGGGCCGCCAGAGATGCTACCAGTGAGGACAATGACTCCTACCCACCAACCCCCGCACCCATCCCAGCCTCACACCCATCCCAGCCCCTCCACCCATCCCAGCCCCCGTACCCATCCCAGCCCCCAAACCCATCCCAGCCCCCGCACCCATCCCAGCCCCTCCACCCATCCCAGCCCCCGCACCCATCCCAGCCCTGCACCCATCCCAGCCCCTCCACCCATCCCAGCCCCTGCACCCATCCCAGCCCTGCACCCATCCCAGCCCCTCCACCCATCCCAGCCCCCGCACCCATCCCAGCCCCTGCACCCATCCCAGCCCCGCACCCATCTCAGCCCCTGCACCCATCCCAGCCCCTCCACCCATCCCAGCCCTCCACCCATCCCAGCCCTGCACCCATCCCAGCCCCTCCACCCATCCCAGCCCTCCACCCATCCCAGCCCTGCACCCATCTCAGCCCCCGCACCCATCCCAGCCCTGCACCCACCCCAGCCCCTCCACCCATCCCAGCCCTTACTTCCATCTCAGAGATCAGGGCAGGGAGAGCAGTTTGGCTGTCCAGCTGAGAAGAGGAAGTTGAGGGAAGGGTTCCAAGGCCCAGTGCCTGGAGTTTGAATCCTTCTGGATGAGGGCTGTGGACGGTCCGCCCCAGGGCTTCTGAGTCACTGTGGGCCTCTGGTGGGCGGGTAAAGGGTTAACCACAGCTCCCCAGGAGAAAGTGTGTCTGTGTGTGTGCGCACATGTGCATGCATACAAATACTATATATTCACATACACACACATGCATGCACACATGCGCATACATACATATACTTAGGGTTATTATACATTTTATTGACATAAAGGATGAGTAGCACACAATTTACAAATAAAAACAAAATTTATAATACCCCTTTTTGTACAATTCATATCATTCATTGTTTCACACAGAACATTTTCATTGATTTTCCCCCTCTATTCTTGCATCTGTAGTCAACCTATGGCTGTAATGGATGGGCCCCCGTAGTTCTTCAGGAATGTCGATTGATATTTAATTTTACCTTCAGGAGTAAGACCACCATGATACAACAAAGAGCAGTCGAGCTTAAACCCTTTTTCCAATGACACGAGCAACTTGCTCGATGTTTGGTGCTATGCACAGTGTGACAGCTAGAGAGGCAGCAGGCTTTCATGTGTAATCTGCATGGTTAACTCTTTCTCCCTCGCCTTCTCAAATCTAGACAATGAACAGAACAGCAAATCAAGCCCTGCGTCACACTCATTTGCCAATTCCCCAAATGTAAACACTCTCCACCCGATCAGTGTCAGGCTGCCAGCCTGCCATCGCTGACAGTAAAGGTAAGAGACGAACCACAGCACATGGCAGTAGTATTCCCACCAGACAGCCCCCCCGGATGGAAATAGCTTCAGGAGCACAGGCAGCATCATAGGTGCCAAGGTCCTTGCTTGCCCAGGACCGAGGGGGCTTCTGGGACCAGCCAGTCCCCCTGGAGCTGGGCCCACCACCCCCGTCTGGGCTTGTGCCTAAGGCCGAGCCAGTTCCTGAAAGGACAGGAGGTCTGAGTCAGTGCAGAGCCGCTGTGGGGTGGAATTTTCCAGGGAAGAGCAAACAGGAGGCCACATCTGGGTGCCAGGACCTCCAACTCAGTCCAGATGCCTGCCACCCCAGGGGCTTCCCACCTGCCACGGCCCTGCTGCGCATTTCTTATCTCTTGGCGGCTGCCGGCCCCAGCTGCAGGGCCGCACATGCAAACCGCCGGTGATGGTACTAGTGTGGGAAAGGGGGGGGGGGGGTGCGTGTGGAAAGCACTGTTTGTGTTTCACAATTCCCTTTCTACGGAGGAGCAGAGGGGGCCCGGAGTGATTTGAAACACATTTTTGAAAAGGCAAAATAAAACTGGAACAAAACCTAGTGGAGACATGACATGCCACTCTTTCCACACCCAGCCCTCCCCACCCCTGCCTAAGATTAACCCTCTTCTCTCCCGGCCACAGAGCAGCAAACACGGTGAATGACACCATGACACCGGGCGGTGGGCGGGCACACTTCATTCACACCAGCAGCCCTGCCCGTCCCTCCCCAGCACAGAGTGCCCCTGCCCGGGGCAGACAGACCCCCAGGGAGCTAAGGCTGCTCAGCCGGTCACTTCTTCCTCTGTCCACTTCTCTGCCTCCCTCCTCCCGTCAACGCTCCCTCCTCCACCCCGGCTTCCTGGGGTGATCATCACAGGCTCAGAACGCCGAATACTGGCGGTGGAAATGTTAGTGAAAGTCAAGTTGGGAAAACCTGAAATCTGGTTCTCATCTCGGCCAGGGACTGGCAAGCCTCTGCTTGCTCAGCGTACAATGAAGACAATAATAATAATAATAATAATAATAATAATAATAATAATAAATAGTAATAATAATACCACCTCCTCTCTGGGGGATTGTGGGGATTCCCTGAGCTAAAGTTTCCAAATGCCTAGCACAGTGCCTGGTGCACAAGCAGACACACAAGAAACAGCCGTCATAGCAAGACCCCCTTAGAGATCGCCTCGCTCAGCCGCTCCGTTTTAGAGATGGACAAACGGAGGGCCAGAGAGGGTGAGGAACTTGCCCGGCGTCACACAGCGAGACCCTGCAATTCCATCAGCTCCAGCGCGGGCTCCCTCCCTCGGCTCCGGGAGCTCCAGCCCAGGGTGAGGACCTGCTGCCCCCTCACACCTCCCCTCCCTCCCGGGCTGCCCCCCCCCCCCCCCACCATCCCCCCAGCCGCACCTGGAGCAGCCGCTCGCACTCACCATCCGCAGGTCCGCACCGTTAGCGCCCGGTCACCGTCCTCCTGGGAGCAGCCCGGTTGGTGGCTGGAGCCCGCCCGCGGGTCCCATTCAGGCAGGACCCGGCCAGGACTCTGCCTCCTCCTCCCGGGAGCCCGCTGTCCCCGCGGTCTCCGCTGCCGGCTCCGATAGCGCAGCCGCCGGCTCTTATCTGGCGGAGGCAGGGTGCAGGCGGCTGCGGGGCCGGGTTCCAGGAAGCCGGCCGGGGCGCCCCCAGCGGCCCGCGCCCCCGGATGCCGGCCGCTCTGCGCGCCGCCGATTTGCCGTCAGTGTCACTGGGACTCCCTGTGGCCCCGGCAGGCGGGCCCCCGCCCTTCACGTCCCACCCGCCACCCCCTCCTGGCAGGGCGACTGGGAAAAGGCAGCGAGCTCCGGGTCCACGCAGCGCCCGTGGTGTGTCCTGAGCTCTGCGCGATGAATCCCGGAGGTCTGATTCCTGCTTTGCCTCGGAGGGGGTGTGGGACGCCTCGACGGTTCTGATTACTCCGTCCTGCGGGGCTGATGCTAATCACAAACAGACAGGGACGCAGCTTCTCCCCCCCCCCCCCTTCCTCTCCTTACCTCGCCACCTCCTACCCCCCCCCCCCACTTTCTCCTTCCCCTCCTTTCTCCCCTCCCTGCCACCCGTCCCCTCCTCAGCCCACCCCTCACCCCTTCCTCCGGTCCTGGGTTTCCCCCAAACCCCCGGCGCCCCCCCCCCGCACCTCCCCCACCTCCTAGGATGCGAGTTGGCTTGGCTTTCCCCCTTTACATCTTTATAGTGAGTAGTCAGCTTCTTTTATTACCTTTTCCCCTTTTTTACAACCTAATTATTTCAGGGTTTAAGCCACTTCCCCCCTCCTCTCTTCCCCCCCCCTCCCCACACACACACCCTCCCCTGTTACATGTGTGCGTGTGAGACTCCCAGAAACGTGGTGTCTCTGAGTCAAGGGGTGGGGTCCCAGCTCCCCTGGTCACCTCATGCGTCTTGCTTTTGGATTCCGCTCAGGGATGCCACCGGGAACAAAGTCCCCATTGAGGGAGGCCGGGCAGCGGGGCCTCCGGGCCTCTAACACCTAGAGACTCATTTCTCTCGGCCTCGCCTTGGCTCCTTTCCACCCTGCAGCCCAGCAGACAAGAAACCGGGGCCAAACAGCCCCTCAGAACAGAAACCGACACCTCCCGCCCCGCTCCCCCCCACACGCACACCCTGAGGGGTGACGGGGCAAGAGCTTTGAAAACCGAAAGTGAGCGGAGGGTGCACCCAGACATCACTTGCGCTTGCGCCTGGGGAGGCACACACGGAGAGGCTTGTCCCAGGAAACGGTTGGACATAGATATCCATCAAACAAGGACTGTTGGACAGAGCGCGGGAGAGTGGTACCGTGGCTTAAGGAGACGGAGGGGTGTCAGTGTGTAACGACAGAGATGCGTGCGTCTCCAAGATGTCTTATTGAGGGACACGGGGGTCAGAATGGAACATTTTATAATCCTGATGATGTGAGCCTCCCCCTCTCTCTCTCTCACACACACACACACACACACACACACACACACACACACACACAAAATGAAACACTATGGAAACCCATAGGAAGCCAGGAAAATAGTCTGGAAGAATACAAACCAAACTGAGTCATTGCCTCTGGGAGAGGGGGCGGCAGAAGCTTCAGGGCTATGCTCCGACCTGAAATAGCTTCATTTCGAAGAAGGAAAAGGGATTTGCCTGTTACATCCCAGCCAACCTCCTTCTCTGGGGACACGGCACCTCACACAAGGAGAAAACCTCATCTACACACACACACACACACACACACACACACACACACACACCATTTGCCTCCTTGGACTATCTCAGAACTCTGCACCCTGTCAGCGGGGAAATAAACAGCCGGCCTCAGGCGCGAACCCAGACGTTCTGCAAACGCTCCAGTGGGGTCACCTCGGGTTAGATGTGGGGACCCCTTGAGCCAACAGTGACTTATCAGAGTGAAATTCCTTCGGAGCAGGGAGCTGTCCAGTCCTCCTGCAGCAGCCCGGCCTCCTGGCACCGACAGCAGATCCGCACTTGAACGGAAAGGACTGGAGAGGGATGGCTTTGTCCCAGGAAACCATGTCACTGCTCTAACGTATAAAACACGAAACCCTTTCTGAGGCGCTTTAAAGGAATACATTTGAGCCGAAACCGGTTTGGCTCAGTGGATAGAGCGTCGGTCTGCGGACTGGAAGGTCCCAGGTTCGATTCCAGTCAAGGGCATGTACCTTGGTTGCGGGCACATCCCCAGTAAGGGGTGTGCAGGAGGCAGCTGATGGATGTTTCTCTCTCATCGATGTTTCTAGCTCTCTATCCCTTTCCCTTCCTCTCTGTGGAAAATCAATAAAAAAATATAAAGGAATACATTTGAACAAGTTCAGACAAAGGGCTACTGAGAGAGCACGGTATCGATGGAGCCACGCCCCCCCCCCCCCCCCCCCCCCCCCCCCCCCCGCCTCGCTGGCTGCAGGGAGCACCACGTCTCACAGGCAGGAGGGGCCAGCGGACCTTGTATCCTACGCAGGGTGCATTCTCAGGCGCTATGGATGGAATCCTCCGAACGTTCTCTGTGTGCTTCGCTTGTCCAGAGGCGGCTTTATCCGGGGGAGTTGCTGTGGAGAAGACAAATGATGTTCCCCCTAGCCCTGAGCTAGTAGGGGCACAAGAAAGCCCCAGGTTTAAAAGTCGGTCATCCTGGACTTGGGGTGTCCAGCCACCTGAAGGCCTCACATAGCCAGACGGTGCCACTTCCCAGGCTCACACCAGGTAGCACCCGACAGGACTTGGTGACACGCAGACTGGGCACCAGATACAGTGGGAAGGTCATGTTAAACCTGGGACAATGCTCTTCCAGTTCCACCTGGCTTGTGCCTGAACATCTCCACCATTTCCTAACCTGCCTTTGGACCAAGAGAAAGCCAGCCTCAGGCTTTCTTCACTCAGCGGCCAGCAGCCTCCAGCTAGAATTGTGGTTTCCCAGGGACACATTCCAGTCTTTACAATTTTAAAGTTTGAAAGTGACTTTACCAGATAAGGAAAAACTAACAAAACATGGAGTTTAGTTCATGACAATCCTGTATAATTAAAGCCTAATATGCTTAGTGTCTGTCCCTTTGTCCGTTCAACCAATCAAAGAGTAATATGCTAACGATATGCTAAGGCTGCTCAACTGCTCCCTCTAATGTGCACTGACCACCAGGGGGCAGGCAGTTGACCCGTCAATCAGTTGCTACGATGTTTACTGACCACCAGGGGGGAGAAGCTCTGACCAGTCGGTTTGCTTACTGCTGGGGTCCAGCCAATCAGGACTGAGCGAAATGGGCCGGACATGCCCTAGAGCCCTCCTGCAATCCTTCCCTGGCTGGCCAACCTCCTACACCCCTCCCTGGCCCCAATCGAGCACCCACCGGTGGGGTCCCTCCGCCTGGCCTGCCCCCTCCCACAATCTGGGACCCTCGGGGGATGCTGGAGAGCCAATGGTGGCCGATCCCACAGGCCTCCAGTGTATCAGTATTGGTGCTTTCATCGTAACAAATGCTCCATAACATGTAAGATGTCAACAGTAAGGGAGGCAGTGAGAAACTGGAGACACGTCACATAAAAATTCTCTGTACACTCTCTGTAACTTTTATTTAAATCTAAAATGATTTGCCAAACCGGTTTGGCTCAGTAGATAGAGTGTCGGCCTGCGGACTGAAAGGTTCCAGGTTTGATTCCGGTCAAGGGCATGCACCTTGGTTGCGGGCACATCCCCAGTAGGGGGTGTGCAAGAGGCAGCTGATGGATGTTTCTCTCTCATCGATGTTTCTAACTCTTTATCCCTCTCTCTTCCTCTCTATAAAAACTTAATAAAAATATATATATTTTTAAATCTAAAATGGTTCTAAAAGTGAAAATGTAAACATTTTAACAGACCTAGAAAACAAATAATTTCATGTTGTTGTTGTTGTTGTTTTAATCCTCACCTGAGGATATTTTCCCATTGATATTTAGAGCAAGTGTGAGAGAGAGGGAAAGACAAAGGGATATACCGTGTTTCCCCAAAAATAAGACATCCTCTGAAAATAAGACCTAGCGCAACTTTGGGAGAAAAAATTAATATAAGACACTGTCAGGGAAACAGGGTACCTGTGTAAGAAAAACACGTCAATTGGTTGCCTCCTGCAGGCGCCTCAACCAAGGCCTGGGTTGGGGAGGCGCCCGCAACCAAGATACATGCCCTTGACCAGAATCTAACCCGGGACCCTTCAGTCTGCAGGCCGACGCTCTATCCACTGAGCCGCACTGGCTAGAGCCCATGTTGTTGCTTCTAACACTCCCACACGACTCCCCGTCTCTGCCCACGTGCCCTCGCGAGGGGAGCAGGGCAGGTGTCACCGTGCGTGCCCCACGCACGGCCAGGCTGGCGTCTGGCGACAGAGACAGGCAGAGAGGAAGTGTTCCGTGTGCACGGGCGTGTCGGGCACCTGCACGGGCCCAGGTGGTGAGTGCTGTCGTCAGGGCAGAGGGGAGGGGCCGCTGCCTTTAGAATGGAGGGGAAGCCCCGGGAAGTGTGTCACCAGGGAAGGATGAGGAAGCGGAAAGGTTACGTGATCTTTCTAGAACACCTCTATTCCCAGGCCCTCGGGGTTTGGCCAGTCCCACAGCCTTTGCCGCCCGCCCTGTTGAGCCAGAGCTTGGCTGTCTAGACCAACGCGGTCCCCTTGCTGTCTCCTGCTTGGGAAGGGGGCGGGGGGTGCTTCTAATAGGAGGAACAGCCTCCCAAACCCACCCCCACTTGGCACAACCCATCCTTCTCCTGCAGAAGGTGGCAGCAGAACCCTCCGCACCCTGTCGGCCCTCAGCACTGACAGGGGCGTCAGCGTGCTGGATTCTCCCTGGAGATAAGCATCTCCATCCCTTCCAGGCTCTTGCCTCTGCACTCCCACCCGCCACAGCCTCTGCGGCACCTCCGCTCACCCGTCAGACAGACGTACGTGCGCTCTGGTGAGCTGGGGAGGCGTCTGGGATGACAGGCTCTGGGCTGGCCTCGGCCCGGGGCCATAAACCTCGATTCAGCAGAGAATGAACCTGCCCTGCAACCCCCTTATCAGTTGGAGGGACTATTAGAGGCCTCGTCCTGACCTGAAAGAAAATCCAGACACCGGCCACCCTCCCTGGGGCCCTCCGGAGTCACATACTTTCAGAACCAGCCCCAGTTAAGTAAACAGTTTCCTGCACGTGAATGCTCAGGGGGTTTCTCGGAGGACCTGACATTCTCCACTCAGCGACAGTCAGTCGTTTCCTTACAAGCATAACACGGAGAGCGAGCTTTGCATTCCCGGGATGACTACCCCCCACCCCCCTGAGGAATTCTGCGATCCTCCTTCAGTTCAGTTCAGGGCCACGGCTCCATTGAGGGCTTTGATGACAACACCCCCACCCCCACCCCCCCAAATGCATCCTGTATCATTTGATAAGAGCCCTCTGCGTCCCCGCCCCCCGCCCGGCTCTCTTCGCCACAAATTTCTAGGAAACGCTTCAAAATGTGCGCCGCCTAAATTGGACCCCGGTGCCGGGAGCGAGAATGGACGTCCCCTTCAAAGCCATTCTCCGGATTCCCTGCCGCTCAACCGCGTGAGCACGCGGGGCCCGAGACAATGGCTGACGCGCTCCACGTATTTGTCTTGGCCGATTTCGTGCCGGTTGGAATCTGCTCTGGGGGGAAAACAAACCCTGCATATGTTTAGGTTTATAATTTATACCAAAAGCACAAATGCCTCGCCACGGGGCCAGAGCGGAGACGCCGTGTTGAGCAGGAGCCACTGCGCATGGAGGCTCCCTCTGCAGTGGATGCACTGAGGGAGGTGATGCACTGAGGGAGGTCACACACTGCCCCCTTCTTCTCCACCCCCTCCTCACAGCCTGACCCTTGGGCAAATGGCCTGCTAGGCTCCTTCCTCGCTGCCTGGGTGGTGCCGGAGCTGTGCCCCGTCCTGAGAGATTCCCACTGACCACCTCCCTCCCTGCTCCCCCACTGTCCCAGGCATCAGGGTAAGAGAAGGAGATGGCGGCATAGGAAGGGGAAGTCAGTGGTTGGGGCCCAGATTCCGACTCAAGGAGTCTTGTTCTAGATTCGATGTTCTCCATCCTTAGGCGCTTTCCGAGTAAGATCTAGCCGGGATCCTTGACTAACTGGACTTTTCATGGCAGCCGGGTTGAAAGAGAAACAAGACCATAGCAAGAAAGTAAAATGAGATCATGACTGAACCAAAGCAAAAAGGAGGTCCCGCTCCCCAGATTAAACCAAAGAAAAATTGGGGAAGAACACAGCCTGCATCTCCTCAGCCTTCTCCGCCTCCGTCTCCAGGCCCAGACGAGAGAGGTCCAGTTTGGAGCGGAGACTCGGGGCCCCCGGGGTCTCTCCATGGATAAGCACAGCCCAGAGCTGCCCTTTGGGCTCCGGAACAAGGACCTGGGTGCACTCCGGAGAGACTGCTGTGAGGGTCGTTATTATATGCCTCCCCAGGCCCACGGTCCCCTGCAGCGGCTAACCCTTCTCCTCCCGTGGGAGGGAGCCTGGATGTCCACCCCTTCGGGGCTGTGACTTGCTCTGACCCACAGAACGAGCTGGCAGGGATGGGTCGCCAGCTTCGGGACCTTCTCCCTGCACTTCCTGTCTTTGCTTTCACTTTCTTTCTTTCTTTTTTAATTGATTTTTTACAGAGAGGAAGGGAGAGGGATAGAGAGTTAGAAATGCCGATGAGAGAGAATCATCGACCAGCCGCCTCCTGCACACTCCCCACCGGGGATGTGCCTGCAACCAGTGTACATGCCCTTGACCGGAATCGAACCTGGGACCTTTCAGTCCACAGACCGATGCTCTATCCACTGAGCCAAACCAGTTTCGGCTGTTTTCACTTTCTTGCAACCTCAAGACCAGCAGTGGTGAAGGAGGCTGGGCCGGAAGCTGGGGGACTGTAGGGAAAGGAAGCTCCGCACCTCCGCCGAGAGCCAGGCCACTGCAGGGCGTGTGCGTGGGGCACCTGGACCCTTCAGCCCGGGCCCCATTATCAGATGCCGGCAGCAACGCGAGGGAGCCCGCCCACGTGAGACCAGCAGAGCATGAACACAAGTGCTCCCAGCAGCAGTATTCCTAATCCAAAAAGGAGAAACAGCCCAAGCGTTCATCAGCTGGTAAGTGCATAAGCAAAGTGCGGCACAGCCACACACCGGGATGCTATTCAGTCACACAAAGGAGTAAAATGCTGATACATGTGTGGAGCTTAAAAAATAAGAGTCAGCCCTAACCAGTTTGGTTCCGTGGATAGACCATCAGCCTGCGGACTGAAAGGTCCCAGGTTTGGTTCCGGTCAAGGGCATTTACCTTGGTTGCGGGCACATCACCAGTGGGAGGTGTGCAAGAGACAGCTGATCGATGTTTCTCTCTCATGGATGTTTCTGACTCTCTAACCCTCTCCCTTCCTCTCTGTAAAAAAATTAATAAAATATATTCTTTAAAAAAATAAGAGTCAAACCAGGCTGGGGTGGCTCAGTGGTTGAGCATTGACCTATGAACCAAAAGGTCATGGTTCAATTCCTGGACAGGGCGCATGCCCAGGTTGCAGCTTGATCCCCATTAGGTGTGGTGCAGGAGCAGCCTATCAATGATTCTCTTTCATCATTGATGTTTCTCCTCTCCCTTCCTCTTAAAAAGAAAAAAATATATATATATACACATATTTACACACATATAGAGAGAGTCATTTATATTACTAGCAAGATGGGTGTATGTAGAAACAGCGGAGAAACTGCAATCTGGGACAGGCAGACTAGAGAATCCCAGACAGGCTTGAAGAGCAGAAGACGGACTGGCTTGTGCCAGGGAAAAGGGGGAGCTGGGAGGGCTGTTTCTGGAGAGCTCAGGTGGTCACGGCTTCTCGTTGGCCGAGTGTGTCAGCTCTTCACCAGGAGCCCCACCTAAGGCAGCCAGCTGAAGAGGTCCCGGTGGCCACTGAGGCGTTTGCTGGACAAGGAGAAGTCCTCCTCCCTCCTCTGTGTAAGTCCTCCTCTGGGGGTCCGGGTGGCAGCGCGGAGAGCTCCCCCTTCAGGGCTCCCCAACTCCATCTCACGTGAGGCGTCCTTTGTTTTTAATGCGTGCTGCGATGCCGAAGAATCTTGAAAACATTATGCGAAGTGGAAGGAGCCAGACACAGAGGCCTACTGCAGACTGCATTTAGGCGAAATGTCCAGAATAGGCAGATCCATGGAGACAGAAAGCAGACTCCTAGTTGCCAGGGGCTGGGGCCGGAGAGGTGGGGGAAGGGTAAATGGACGGTGACTGTTAATGGCTACGGAGCTGCTTTGGGGGTGATGAAAATATTCTGGCATGAAACAGTGGTGACAGCTGTACAGCTCCCTTAACATATTTAAAACCACTGAACTGTGCTCTTTAAAGGGTGGTTTTTATGGCGTTTAAATTATATCTCAAACAAAACAAAAAGATGCGGCCGAACAGATAGCCAGCCACACAAGGCACTGTGGCCCCTGCTTGGGAGCTTTTATCTTCAACCTCAGACTAACGGGAGCCACTGAAGGTCGGAGGCATACAATGGCAATATAGGTTTGCATTTTGGAATGGCCTCTGTGGTGAGTGGGCTGGATACAGGGGGCATGGAAAAATAAAATAGAGTGGACTGAGATGGGCAAAATGGGTCGTTTTGAAGAGTGGTGAAGAGTGGGGTGTCGGGAAGAATGCCTGGTTGGGGTTTGAGCAACTCGATGGGCATGGTGCCACTTGCCGGAAGGCTAGCAGGCAGCACATGGAGAGCAGTTTGCTGCGGCTGCTGTTACAGAGATACAGTCGTGCGTGATGAGACAGGATCTGGAAGAAATGGCTTCTGACTGGCAGCATCTGGGAAGACTTCTTGGAAGAGGCAGCATTTGAGCAGAATTTTGCAGGGTTGGCCTAGGGCATTGGTCGGCAAACTCATTAGTCCACAGAGCCAAACATCAACAGTACAACGATTGACATTTCTTTTGAGAGCCACATTTTTTTAACTTAAACTTCTTCTAACGCCACTTCTTCAAAATAGACTCCCCCAGGCCGTGGTATTTTCTGGAAGAGCCACACTCAAGGGCCCAAAGAGCCGCATGTGGCTTGCGAGCTGAGGTTTACAAACCCCGGGCTTAGGGCATACAAAGATTCAAGGGGCATGCTGGGCCGAAGGAATCACACAAGCACAAACATGGGGGCTGGGAGTGTCCAGGGACAATGGGGTTCTGTTAAGCCAGGTCAGAAGGGAAACAAAAATGATGATGATGCATTTATCAGGGTTCTCCAGAGAAACGGAACCGATGGGACACAGAGAGAGTGACCTACGAGGAGGCACTGTAGAAACTGGTTCACGCAGTTACGGAACCCCAGAAATCCCACCATGCACCACCTATAACCTGGAGAAACAGGAACGAGCCGGTGGAATTCAGTCCAAATCTGAAGGCCCGATAAGCAGAGGAGCTGTGGCCAAGGTCCGAAGATGAATGTCCCAGCTCCAAGGGGACAAATCTGCTCTTCCTCCTCCCTATTGCCAGATGCAGGCCCTCGGCAGATTGGAGGCCCTCGGCCAGTAGCATTGATGAGGGTGCCCTTCCCCACTCACCCTCCTGATTCATCACTAATCTCTCCCAAGACACCCTCCCAGCCACACCCACTGGCCCTCCGGGCATCATTTACCCATCATACCAACACTGAAAGCCATCACCAGTCTACCCCTTGTCAACTTGGCACCTATATGCACCCCCCTGGACCGTCCTAATCTCCTAATAGAGACAGTGCCTCGGGCACAATTCTGCCTAACGTGATACAGCTATCCTGGGAACAACTGGAAACACCCTAAACTGGCCAGGAGGGGGTGTCCTCTCATTGCTCACACCTCCCCTGGGAGGCACTAGCCCCTGTTCACAGGAGGCTGAGGTTCCAATGGGTCTGAGTGACTTACACCTGATGCCCCACAGCTACGAAGAGGCTGGCTGATTTTTAATCTTACGTCTATTTGGGGGAGCGGAGGGGGGTGGGAGGATCCACAGGGTAGGTTCAGGCCAACGTATAGCATGTGGGCTTTATTTTATAGCCAATAAAGTCATTCTCTTCTTGGGCTGTAAAACTCAGTCTTCCCCGCAGGTCTGTTTTGGATTACACATTCCGATCCCTCGGATCTTTCTTTCGATTGCAAGTTTCCTTAAGGGAGACATTGTGCTCATTGTTTGGAAAACGTGGTCCGTGTCACACAGGAGATGATGGAGCGCTCCTGACACCTCCACGCAGGGATGGAGGGGGTGTGTTCGTTAAGTGCCAGAGAGCCATAACCTGGGGGCGCCGTGTCCGCCGGGCGGTGACAGCCGCCTCCTTTTACACAGCAGACTGTCTTCTTCCTGCCGCTCACACTCCCGGGCTTTGCTCTGAGCCGTGCGCACCCAAAACAAATACATATTTGTTGAATTCTTGTTTCATTCTGGTTGGATTCCAGTTGTTGAGATAGAATCGTTTCTTTTATAGAATGCATTTTTAAAAAAATATGTACTTGGATATTTTTACCATATGGTTTCAACAGCCATGGGGGAAGTCTTGCAATATTTTTAAAGGGAGAAGGGGGAAGCAGGGGGGAGGTCACAGGGATGGAGGATACAATGGTCAGAACTCGGGGACCAGCGCAAACCTAGTTGGAGACGATGGGGGCATCTGAAAGGGGGGAGAGTGAAGGGGAGCAGACGCCCAGCACGTGCCCCCAGCGTGCTTCTCACCCCAGACGCCATGCCATCGGGGACCCCCAGCGGGCCTGGCTGAGGGACAGAGCCCCAAGAAGAGCAGCATTGCCTCCCAAAGTCAGTCTCCCGTCTTCCCTGGCCTTTCCCAGAAAGTGCATCGTTTCCCAACTTGCCTCAGGACAAGCTCGGCCACAGGTGCTCCTTAACCAGGCAGGCTTAAGGACCTACCCTAAAACCAGTGAGATGGAATGTCCGGGAGAGATTGTTAACGGAGCAATGACACACATGCTACTCGGCTCAGCGGCGCCTCAGCTTCATCTTACAATCGTGATGGGAACAAGCCCCAGCCCCGGGGTGAGGTGAGGGGGAATCGGGGAGTCCCAGCCATGAGCTCAGCAGCGTGCTGGCACCTGACCCTCCTCAATGGCCGGCACCTGCTTATCTCCTCAGTTTGTTCTGTTTCACGCGAGGCACACATCTATAGCATTACCTTCTCCAGCATTGGCCTCAAGAGGAGAGTCTTCTCAGAGTCCGTCTGTGTCTTGTTTCACCTGAATATACGCCACCTCTTTTGTGTTTTGGCAACACCGCCGGTGCCCTGGCTCCCCTTTGGCCAGGTCAGGTGGAGATGTGATGCCTTGGGTTTTGTCTAAGGCAGTGGTCGGCAATCCATGGCCGCGAGCCACATGCGGCTCTTTGGCCCCTTGAGTGTGGCTCTTCCAAAATACCACGGCCTGGGCGAGTCTATTTTGAAGAAGTGGCCTCAGAAGAAGTTTAAGTTTAAAAAATGTGGCTCTCAAAAAAAATTTCCATTGTTGTATTGTTGATGTTTGGCTCTGTGGACTAATGAGTTTGCCCACCACTGGCCTAAGGTGGGCACTGCCTCTTAGAACTACGTAGGTTTCCATCTCTCGGCCTCATTCACTGACAAGCACTGACCCTGGAACAGAACTATTCTCGGTCCTGGAAATAAAGTCCGTGCCTTAGCGGAGCTCACCTCATCAGGGAGGCAAATAATAAACAAAGAAAGCGAATAGGTATGTCCAGCACCTGAGCCTTTCTCGCCTGGAAGCAGAGAGCAGGAAGAAGTGAGAGAGAGGCAGGGGGACCACAAAGGCCCTGAGTGAGGGGAGGGGGGGAGGAGATAAAGTTGGGGGGGGGGGAGGAAAGATTTAGGCTAACAAAGGCTATTGTGAGGAGTTTGGATTAACTCTGTGTGAGATCAGACATTTTCAAAGGGCTTTAACCAGAGGAGGGACAGGCTGTCACGTAGGTTGTTCCACGTTTTACCTTCTGGCATGGTGTGGGGAATAGACCGTAGAGGAAGGGGCAGGGGTAGAAGCAGAGAAACCAGAGAGGTGGCTACTGCAGGAGTCCAGGCCAGAGATGACGGAGACTCGGTCCAGAGCACAAAATCTGAAGGTGGTGAGAACAGCTGGATTCTGGGTATTTTTGGAGGTCAAGCTGATAGTCTTGGATGTGGGGTAGTAGTCATCTGGAAGACACATCTGCAAGGATGGAGTTGCCATCGCTGAGGAGGAAACGGCTTCTTGAGGAGCAGAGGGTGGAGAGAGCAAGAGTTCCGTTTGAGCCGCCTGATAAGTAAGGGGCCGAGGAGGCAGGTAAATACACACATCAGGAGAGAGATGGGGGCAGGAGACATCTATGTGAAGCCGTGTCATTGGATGAGACCATCCGCGGGAGGAGTCATAGATGAGAAGAGGTCCAAGGACCCAGGCCTGGGTGCTCGGGGTGTAGAAATGGGGCCAGCAAAGCATCTGCTCTACAGGTGCGGAACTCAAGCCCTGCTTAATGTGGTCACCAGTCACTACACTTCCATGGGCCTGCTGATGGTGGAAAGAGACCTGGCTTTAGATTCCCAAGACCTGGCCCCTGCCACTCACTATGGGATCTTGAGCACAGCATTGTACTGCTCCCGACCTCCTCCTAAAAGTGGGGATGCTACTTCCCCAGCCACAAGGTGATTGTGAGGACCCAGTGAGATTATGCGGGGAGGTTAATACCGCAAACTCGAAAGTGTTGGTCAACACTTAGTTCTTTCTCGAGGGGCCCAGTCCAGAAACTCAGCCTGGCTAGGGGGACTCAGTGATTGGGGGGTCAACCTATAAACCAGGAGGTCATGGTTTGATTCCCAGTCAGGGCACATGCTGGGGTTGTGGGCTTGATCCCCAGAGTGGGGTGTGCAGGAGGCAGCCGATTAGTGATTCTTTCTCATCATTGATGTTTCTGTCGCTCCCTCTGTCTTCCTCTCTGAAATCAATAAAGGTATATTTAAAAACCAAAACAAAACAAAAAAAGTTCATTCTGAGTCCAATCATATCGTCAACTTTTACTCATTCAACAAACATTTTCCGAGAGTCTCACATATCCGCAGTAAGGACAGACACAGTCCCTGGCTTGTTGCAGCTTATTTTCTAGTAAAAGGACCGTCATCCTAACAGGCACCTTTAATAGAACTCTACTTCTCTCAGAATCCTTGCATTTTGTGTTTTTAAGGTGGGTTTTTTGTATTTTGTTTTTTCAATTTTTTTTTATTCCTAAGAGGTGAGAAGAGAAATGATCAGGTTTTTATTTGTAAGTGCTGCTCCCCTGAGTACAGATATGTGTAGGATCATTGCTATGTTGTTGTTTTGTTGCTTTTTAAAATACAGGTTTACAGTTGTGAGTATGCCAAACAGTTTATTCTTGTATTATTATTTATTAATTATCATATTATTTTCCACATTAAATGGAAAATATGTTTTTATTTTTTTAATGTATTTTTTATTTCAGAGGGGGAGAGAGAGATAGAAACATCAATGATGAGAGAGAATCGTTGATCGGCTGCTTCCTGCACACCCCACACTGGAGATTGAACCCACAACCCAGACATGTACTCTGACCAGAATCAAACCATGACCTTCTGGTTCATAGGTCAACGCTCAACCACTGAGCCACACTGGCTGAGCCATTGCTATGTTTTCCTTTTTGATGTTGATTTCGCAATACTACAGGTGCCGCATTCACTAGATTACATCGGCAGTTCTGCTATGGCTGGAATAAAGCAAATGCAGGTCTGAGAGAGAACCAGGGTGATATGTGCAGCCACACGTGCTTGGGGAGCGTCACAGAATCGGTGAAAGGCTGAGCCGCGCGCACACTCACGGGCAAGTGGAAGCGCCCACACTGCCAGCTGTTTTAAGGGAAATTTTAAAATAATTACTTGGTTCATCTTTTTAAAGTTGATGTGGAAGCCACTGCATTTCTGACATTTCAAAGGACTCTCCTAATTAACAAACCCCGGGGGATATGAGGCCCACCCCTGGGAAACACAGTTAAGACACCCAGGGCTTTACCTCAGGCATCGCCACTGCCTGACTGCATGACCTTAAGCAAGTCACTACAACCCACTTTTTTTGTTTTTGTTTTGTTTTTTATTGATTTGAGAGAGAGAGAGAGAGAGAGAGAGAGAGAGAAACATTGACTTGTTGTTCCACTTGTTTATGCATTTACTGGTTGATTCTTGTATGTTCCCTGACTGGGGATCAAACCTGCAACCTTGGTGAACTGAGACGATGCCCTAACCAACTGAGCTACCTGGTCAGGGCACAAGTCACTACATTCTTCTGACTCTTGGTTTCCTCGTCCATAAAGGAGGGATGATGATCCTTCCTATCTCCTCAGAATGACATCATCCCTAAAAAGGCCTTTGGTTTACACAGCCCGCCCTCCATCAATGGCAGCCATGATTATGGGGACTGAAGGCGCAGGGCTGGAGGCAGGCCCTGGAGAGCCCTGGGTGTCAGGCGAAGGTGTGGAGGGGTGGTCCCCCAGTCAGCCAGGCTCTGAGAGGCGGTCTGATTGCTCTGGCTGCAGCCTCAGATCCGCCTGCCTGTGGTGTTTACTAGAAGTTTCAGCAGGAGATCTCGAAGGCCTGCCCTGAGGTGCTGTTTGGTGTTAGGTGTTCGGATTCAGGCAGCTACAGGGAGGGAGACCAAAATAAAGTGGCAGTCCTGGATGGCCAGAGACAGTGAGGCCAGGACAGAGATGGATTCCGTTGAAGACAAAGGAGCACAGACAGATATTTGGGAGAGGAAGGGCTCAGAGAGGGATTAGAGTGCAGGGAGTGTCTGTGGAATTTGGGGATGTGGCCACTTCTTGTCCTCAAATAACCTCTTCAGAGCAATGCAGCAGTGATAAGAAAAACGGACTCTCACCTCAATGAGACCGGAACTCTGAGGCTAAATTAGCACCATGAGTGCTTCTCCCTACTGTTTCTCTCCCTCTCCGTGTCAGAAAATCCCACGTCCAGCTCAGACTGCCCTCTGTTGGACACCTCAACGGCAAGTCCCAATCCTTTTCAGCTCCCCAGGAGAAGGAGAAGAGAGGACACTGTTTCCAGGGAGCCTCCCAAGCCTTTGCCGTACAGTTACCTTATTTCCACGATCACTCTGCGAAGGTCACTGTTTCAAGGTGGGGAAACTGAGTCAGGGCGGAGGTAAGCTCGGAGGCCAAGTTCTGTGCTCACTCACTGTTCTCAGCTGTCCCTGTACAGTATATGACAAGGATGGCTAGGTCAAACGAGAATCAGATGTTCCTCCAACGGGGCTTCCAGGGCACCCCAAATCACAGTCCCTTTCTTAAGGGATGTAAGGCACAATCTTAAGGACCTTGGTTAAAATCTGTGACACAAACATAATTATTCAAAGCCTTCACTCCTGGTTCTGCATAGGGCACCCCACCAGTCAAGCCAATGGCACAGGGCTGTGAGAGGTCACTGGAAACACTGGGACTTCACCAGACAAGAGTCAGGAGTCTGGTCCTGGCTCTGTCTTGAACTCACATGTGACCTCAATCAGGTTCCCCCACTTTTGGCTTCTCCTTTTTTTTTTTTTTTTAATATATTTTATTGATTTTTTTACAGAGAGGAAGAGAGAGGGATAGAGAGTTAGAAACATCGATGAGAGAGAATCATAGATCAGCTGCCTCTTGCACCCCCCCCACTGGGGATGTGCCCAAAACCAAGGTACCTGCCCTTGACTGGAATCAAACCTGCAACCTTTCGGCCAGCAGGCTGACTCTCTATCCACTGAGCCAAACCAGTTTCAGCCTCTTTTGGCTTCTTGATCAGCAAAAGGAGGAATGAGTTCAACAGCACACGTTTCCAACTTTAACATAGGATGTGATTTGTACTATCTTTCAAGAGGACTGTTTTGACAACACCTACAACACCCACTGGCTTCTTGGAACCTGTCCTAGAGAAAATACACATATACACGTGTGGGACGTACGCACATGATGTTTACTGCAACACTGTGAGTAATAACGACTTACGTGCCATCACAAGACTGCCTACCTAAACAATGGCATACCTAGACTTCGGAAAGCAATGCCACCTGGGGAAAAAACACATGAGGAAGGTATCTAAGTAGCAGAGAGGAAGTATCACCATGATAGGTATTGAGTGAAGTAAGGAAGATTTGTTTTTTTAAAATCTGTATGGTATGGGCCCATTGCTATATTCATGTGCATATATTGTAATAATAAAAGACCTAGGAGGAAGGGCAAAGGGGAGGTTTTCTTTTTCCCCTACAAAATGCTTTACTTTTAGAATAAGAATGATTTTTAAAAATATTCTAATCTGTAGGGTGCTTTGTAATTCTAAACTGGTCCAATCTGAGCAGTCGGAGTACTTGAACTACCAAAAGGGAGTGATGGTGAGACTTGCACAATATTCCTCGAATCTGGGTGTGTCCAGCGCTTTGTGTGTTAGCTACACCCAACAACCCAGTGGAGTGGGGAAACTGAGGCCCCAGAGATGACTGAGCTCTTTGGATTCCTACACAACGATTTATGTTCCTGTCTTTTTGGGATCTCAACCCACGAGGGCATTTATCACATTGTATTGTAACTTATGTGTACAAACCCCGTGCTGATCCAAATGTGGTCTGCACAAAATGTGGAATCCAGCACTAAAAAAAATGGGGCTTGCCAAAACCAGTTTGGCTCAGTGGATAGAACCTCGGCCTGAGGACTGAAGGGTCCTGGGTTGATTCTGGTCAATCAAGGTCATGTACCTTGGTTGCGGGCACGTCCCCAGTAGGGGGTGTGCAAGAGGCAGCTGATCGATGATTCTCTCTCATCTATGTTTCTAACTCTCTATCCCTCTCTCTTCCTTTCTGTAAAAAATCAATAAAATATTTTTTTATGGGGCTTGCATTTTGTATGTCTTAGGGATTTTTAAATTCCTCCCCCCCCCCGATAATTCATCTTTATTATATTTTACAAAAGTGTCCACCTGTAACAATTAAAAATTGTAAGCTGGTCCTTCAGCCCTGCTCCGAGAAGCACTGGGCCGAGGGAGTGGTTGAAAGTGGGGCAGGCCCTCCAGGTTTGGTGTAGGACGAATGGCTACATAGATGACCCAGGAAGGAATTTGCCCAGAACCCAGGTTTCTCAAGCAGGGCCATGCAAAGGGGAGAGAGAGCTCAGGACTTGAAGTTCGTGGCCAGACTCCAGAGGATCATCCCTGAACACCCACTCTGCTGATTTACAGATGAAGCCAGGAGACCTTTCCCCCACCCCACCCTACGTCATAGCATGGACCCGCAGAGGAAAGTACCGGCAAGGGCCGTATGCAGAGGCTAAGCAGCACTCACTGCTCATCGTTGCAAAAATCAGACTGGGTTTGTGGACTAAGATAAACATTCTCCTTACCATCCTGAGCAAGCAGCTGTAAACACAGGCTCCAGACGCAGCTCCTATTTTAAGGACCGCTGTTTACCCTATTTACGTGGAGGGTTTTGGACACATTTACCTCGGGGTGATGGCACGGAGGAGGGGGCTGGGTTCAGCCCTAGGGCACAGGTTCACGGCTGCAGCCTGGAAGCCCTCCAAGTGTGTGGAAAACATTCAGCCTGAAGTCTTTGCCTCTGCACACAGGCAAAAACTCCCCCATCCACAGGGCTGCCGGGCACACCTTGCTCCATGTTGAAATTTCCCTTTCCAGAAACAGATCTCAATAGTTAAGGGGACCTGAGACTAGAAAAATGGCATTTTTAAAAAAATATTACTATTATTTTTTTTTTTTAAGTTTCCCTGGAAAGTTGTGCAGTAAAAAGCAGAGTTAGAATAAACCTGGGTCCTAAGCCCGCCTCTCTGTGACTCTAAGCCAAACCCTGGATCCTCTCCTCTATGCCTTGGTCTCCACATCTGCAAGTGGAATCATCATCACGGTCCCTGAGTTACTGTGAGGATTGAGTACTAGGCTGTGTGTGGGACACCTCGCTGAGGCCAGACATGGTGGGAGCCTTCAGCAAACACTAGCTCAGATCTCTGTCTAGTCGAAGCCCAAAGGCATCCTGACCAGGAACAGGTGCCATGGACTCAGCCCGTGCGGTGGGCCAGAAGCAGTGCTATTGAAATGCAACTTCTAGCCTGCTGGGCTCTTAGCACGGCCCTCTGAGGCAGACTCCAGACCCTTTCAGAGAGGAGCCTCGGGAGAGGAGACTGCCCCCAGGTTAGCCGGCTCAGGGACAGGCAGGCAGGACTGAACCAGGCCCCCCCTGTGCACCCCATCCCTGGGCTCAGATGCTCTTGGCTTCCTTGATCTCGCCTTCTTTCTGTTTCCCAAGAGCACCCGATCATGGGCATTGACTTTGGATGGCTTTGTTGTTGTTCTCAAGCCTCTTTCATCATTGGTATAATTTTACATAAACTTGGCATTCCTTGAAGTTTTTTTTAAAAATATGTTGGGTTCTTAAATGTCTCCCAAGGGAGAAAGGGGTTTCTGTAAGTGATTTCGTTTTCTTCTTCTTAACGTTGAACTTAATAAGGCTCAGTTACTGGATCTCCGTTAACGAGTTGGGTTGTTTGTTGGTTTATTTTCGTTTTGGAAACTTCTCTCTGTAGTAAACAGCACTCTCTCTCCTCCTGAAAAAAAAAAAAAAAATCCCATGAGGAATTTTGATCAGATGCTGGGGCCTTGGGGGCATGTTCTCTGGAGAGTGTCATGTTTCTAGAAGGCTCCTAGAAGGCAGCAAGTCTTGCAACCTGACTCTTGACTGACTTTTTACCTGTAGGATCGCCTCAGGGCAGGGGAGAGGGCACAACCATGCCTGCTGCTTCCAAACAAAACGATGCATTTCAAAAAGGAAGGCGTATTTTTAAACCAAGAATTGAAAATTCCCTCGACCCTAGAAAAGGCAATGTGGAAGGGTGAGGGGCCTGGAAATCAATGACGTGGGTTTGAGTCCCAGCTCTGCCCCTTACCTGTGTGACCCTGAACAAGTTACTTAACTTCTCTGTGCCTCACTGTCCTCATCTATCACACAAGGGTGGTAACTGTCTGTATGTTTTTGTGAAGATAAAATAGTGTTTGCTAGGACTTTTCTGGGGTTTTTTTTTGAACTCTCGGGGCTAAAACTGGGAAAGTCCCAAGCAAACTGGGTGAGTCGATCAACTTGAAATGAAATGAGAGCAGACAGACGGAATATTCTTTACGAACAGAACAGCCCTGGCACATTTTAGTGCTCCATAATATTGATGTCATTAGCTGCAGCTGCCTCTAGCAAGCATCTTATTCCTCGTGGTTTGTTGCCTTGGTCTCTTGTTTCCTCACTAGTCACTCTGCAGGGGCCTTCAATGTGCCCTTTATTCTGACAGTGCACCCCCAAAGTCCCCGGCAAAATGTTTCTGTCCATCCACGGGACAAGCACTGGGAGAACTGATCATACGCCGGGCAAGCAGCTTTTAAACCAGGGAAGCGGGACCTTTTTCCAGCCAGAGGCCATTTGGATATTTATAACATCGTGCGCAGGCCGTACAAAGTTATCAACTCAAAAACTAGCTTGATATATTTGGTCAAACATTTAATTACCTCACCTCCCATGCCGTGGGAGGGCCAGACCAAATGACTTCGCAGGCCTTGTATGGCCCGTGGGCCGGAAGTCCCTCACCCCTGTATGAATCCTATAGTCTTTTTCCTCATCTTTCAGGCAACATGTAACTTAAAATTAACATGGGGGAATCCGACGTGATTATAAAATGGGAGGCTTGAGTGATGCCCCTGTAGAATGCCAGCGAGGTGACCACCCCCGGAGCTGGGAGTGAGGCCTCCATCAGATTCTCCCTCTGCCTTTGGCTTCCAGAGCAGTGGGAGGACACCGTTCTGTTATTCTAAGCCCCCCATTTGCTGGACTTCGTTATGACAGCCCTGGGAAATGACTAGCGGTCCCCTTACACAGCCCACGTCCAGCCCTTTGCCCTTGTGAGTCCTGACACCAGCAAGGGCCCCAGGGTCTTCTGCCTGCGCGTTTCCTGTCCTCAATCTATCGTGGACCCCCCCCCCCCCCGCCCCCCGCCGGTTCTGACTCCCAAGTGGGAAACTTGTAATGATGTGCCTACATCACCATTTCCCTAGACTTACCTGAGGGTAAGAATCCCTGGATGATAGTTAAGATTACAGGTTCCCTGAGCCCCATTCCAGAAATGGGACCACAGAAGGGGGACCCTCACTCCACATTTTTAATATGCCCCCAAGATGATTCTTAGCCTCAGGCGTGCTTGGGACACCCTGGCTGACAAGATAAATCCAGAAGAGAACAAAGCCCTTGGTTGAATGATCTCCATAGAATGGCACCAAGCCCCCTACTTAAATGTCATCTCCTGAGGATTCCCAGGGTCTGGGATCCATCCCAGTGTGCTCACTGTCTCACTCTTCTTCAGCCGTCCTCCACTCAAGGGTGAGTGAGAACTTGGAAAACTACTTTGTTCTCACCATTTTCCTCCCTAGAACATCTCTTTGTTTCCTCCTTCTTCTGGATCTAGACTCAAGGGCCACTGGCCTTAATGTTTTTTCTAATTATTCGGAGATTAGAGGCCCGGTTCACAAAATTCACACACAGGAGGGGGGTCCCTCAGCCCGGCCTGCACCCTCTCCAACCTGGGACCCCTCGGGGAATGTCCGACTGCCAGTTTAGGCCCGCATCCTTCTCATAATCCAGGACCACTGGCTCCTAATCACTTGCCTGTCTGCCTGCCTGATTGCCTCTAACTGCCTCTGCCTACTGGCCTTATGCCCCTAACTGCTCGCATGCTGCCTGATCGCCCTTAACCACCTCTGCCTACCAGCCCGATGCCATTAACTGCTCCCCTGACAGCCTGATGGCCCCTAACCGCCTCTGCCTCAGCCCTTGCCACTGTGGCTTTGTCCGGAAGGATGACCGGAAGACATCTGGTCTAATTAGCATATTATCCTTTTTTTTTTTTTTTTAGCATATTATCCTTTTATTAGTATAAATGGCTTCTCAGTGAACTTCTCATCAATGACTTGGCCCTGCCCACCTCACCTCGGGTTCACCTGGAGCCATTCTTCTCCTTCATCCGGAAGCTCCAGGCATGGCCTTCCTTTGAATTTTTCAAACACACCAAGTTTTATCCTTACTGGACTCTTAGTACATTTCTTCTCCCTCACCCCCACCCTTACCATCTTGTAAGACTTAAATATCACCCCCTAAGAGCTTTCCCATCCTAAATAGAACACACACACACACACACACACACACACACACACAAACGCACGCACGCACTCCACTTATTCTCAGTCATGGCACTGTTCGACCAGTGGCCATCATTTAAAAACCAGAAGGTTTCACTTAAAAATGTCAGCGTCTCCTCTAAAGAGTCAGACCTGCACTGTGAAGCCCACCTTCCCGCAGGCCACACCAGCTGGCTGAGGCTTGGAGCTCTCTCCTCCCAGGCCCCGCTCTGCCTCTTCACTCCTCGCAGTTACCTGCCCCGCCACCAAGCAGTCTTGTTTGTGACATTCCCCTGCCCTGCCTCCCAGCTGGTCTTATCCCCAAAGCAGCCCCAGCATCTAGCCTGTGCCTGGCACAGAGCTGGACCTCCATAAAGACGTGCTGAATGAATGAATAAAGGAATGGAGGGATGGCCTGCCTCCTCCGTAAGTCTCAGGGGCCACACCCCTTATTCTGCCGTTTAATCATGCCCTTCCCTGAAAAACTCATTAATTTGCTGTCCCCAGTGCCTACCTCCTGGCTAGATCTTATGAAAACACTAAGCTGATCCTTTATTACCCAGTTTTAAAGATTTTCCTCCCAGCACCAACTGGAGAAAGCATAACCTCCTCCCCAAGGCCTTTCAGGACACTGTCATCTGGTTCCCACCTACTTCTCCAGCCCCCATCTCCAGAGAGGACCCCCACCCCACACACACCCACACCCCACTCAATGGCTCGGGGAACACACGGTGTTCTTTCTCCCCCCACACACCTCTGCTGGGAAGCTCCCTCTCCCTGGAATGCCTCCTCCCCTTCTCCCTGGCCCCCCCTCCTTCTCCCTCCCTCCTCCCCATGCCTCTAGCTAACTCCTACTCATTCTTCTGCCCTCGCTCTTACCAAAGCCACTTCACCCCTGAAACACTCCAGAACTCCCCGGCTGACTTAGTCATTCTCTCTGCTCCCACCCACCTCTCCTGTACCCGGGCCTTGTACTGGGTAATGTGTCCAAACAGCAGCTGGTGTCTCCTGAGCACTTGCTGTGTGCCAGGCACTGAGCAAGCTTTATCACCTTTAGTCCTCACACTCCAGCAGACCCTGCCTGGAAGCTACCCACCCTCTCCCTCCCTCCCACCCCCCAACCTGAGAGTGAGGAGGGCGGAGGGGGCAACTGGAAAAACATTTTCTCACCTCCCCCTTTCCAGAGAGGCCATCCCTGCCACCTCATTTACATTTCTCTCTCCATCCACACCATGCCCCCTCTTCCCCCTCACAGCCAGGCCTCCCCATCCCCCTTCCCTGCTTAAGTTTTCTCCAGGGCTTTTAACAGGAGCACACTATATATTTTAATGAGATAATTGGTGTATGCTCTCTCCCCTGGGATGTCCACTGCAGGAGGCAGAGATTCTGTTCTGTTTTCTCTACTGCAGGATCCAGCTAGCATAGTGCCTGCTCATCGCAGACACTCCCTGGACAGCGGTTAATTCAAAGAAGGTGGATACCATTACTTACCTTCCGTTTATTCCTGCGGAAAGTGGTCTTTAGAGAGAGTTCCACAGCTGGCTAGTGGAAGAGCCAGATGTGATCTCTGGGTGGTCAACGCCAATAACCTCACCACATCCGTAACTGCTGTGCCCACCACCTCCAGAAGACGGCTCTCTGTGCATCTGGCTTCTCAGCTACAGTTTCTTGGAGGCAACAACTCTATCGTATTTATAGTTGTCTGATCCTGGCAGGAGCTCCAGGAATGTTTACTGAGCCGATCTCTATGTAAACTGAAGTGCCAGACAGGAGGAATCCTATCTTCATTCTCTTTTCTTATTATCCTTCATCTCCACGTCAAGCTCAGTGTTACACACACGGGGTTTATTAAGTACTTATTCATGAATTCTATTAGGGCAATAGGTAATAAAAATAATTAGACAGCAATAATGACTACAAAAGGTAACATTTATGGAATTCTGACTCTGTATCGAGTCCTATTCTAAGTGCTTTATACATGAATGAAGACAGGTAAATCTCATAGCAGCCTCATTTTATAAATGTGAAAAACCAAGGGTCACGGAAGTTAAAAACCTGCCCAACGTCACCCGGTGAGGAAATGGCGGAGGCAGGATTTGAATGCAGGCATCTGGCGAGTCCTGTTATCAATGACTCTAAGAGATGTCCATTAAAAGGTTGCTTTGTGTGAAAACAAAAAGAATAGTTTAGTACACATTTCTGTTTTATTTCAAGGTATTTTTTTTCAAAGGCTTTCATAGGCAGTATTATTAGCTAAGTAACAACCAGTAGTATTCTCACCACACTTGATGCTCTGCAAAGCTGTTATCTGATTCCAGCCACAATGCGATGGGCACTGCCCTCTCCTCTTAGAGAGTAGGACTCTGAGGCTCCCAGCGGTTAAGAGAACAGGGTCAAGGTCACCCAACCAGCAAGGAGCAGAGCGAGGGGCTCAAATTAGCATCCATCATCTAATTTTTAAATTAAAAAAAAATTTTTTTTTAAGATCTGAGTACCTTCTAATGCAAAGCTCTTTCTGCTGCTGCTTCAACGTGACTGAGATAATCCTTGGGAAAGCTTTGCACAGTGCCTGGCACCTGGCAGGACCCTCCTAAGTGCTAGTTTTCATCATCGTCACCAACACTTCCTAGAAACTGGACTATTTTAGCTGATGACTGCAGCCTGTCTGTTGACCCTGAAGGAAAGATTACCCTTTTCCTTCCAGTTTATCCCTGCTCATGTTGAAATAATGATCAATCTTCATTATCCCTGGGTACTGCAGAATGTTGAGAGCTGGAAGGGGCTGTGGAGATGATCTCATTCTGGCGCCTGCCTTTGCAGATGGAGAAATTGAGTCCCAGAGCGGGAAAAGGTCAGCTCCTCAAAGGCTGGGCTCCTGCACAGTGCCTGGCACACATGCCTCCGGGAAGACCGTGATGTTGCCCAGAAGGGCATCTAGCCGGTGACAGCCCACAGGGGAGAATCCGTCAGTTCCAACCCCCACACCCTCTGTGTGCAGCATACACACACAGACACACACACAGTATTAACGTATTATAAGCTATTAACCAGAAAGCAGATCATGTGACTTAATTCCACCTCTGCTAAAGAGCTTAAAATGCTTTGGTGAGTAGTCTGAGATTCATAAATATACACTTCAACTCTTTCTCAAAGAATTATTAACCAGCTCCATCCACTGGAACTTGAGCAATCAAGGAGAAAAAGAACTGGCAAGAGAAACTTCTTGAAAAATACCTCACCACGATTATGTATGACTCTTTGCCACCTCTTTTTTCTTCTTCTTCTTTTCTTCTTTTTCTAAGAGTTGGAGGAAGAAGGAAAGAAAAAGGTATCACTGTGCGTGACACGAATCAGTAAAACTAATTATGGAAAATTACAAACTCTTTTCACCAAATGAACACAACCGTGTGTTAAGTTGTAGCACTTAAAGACAGAAGGTCTTGAATGGGATAAAGCAGAACCGTAACAGCCTCGCTAGCTCCTCTCAGGGGTGGAGATGGGCTGGAGAGATCAGAAGCTGTGTGGGTGTGATAATCAGGGGTAGCCCCAGTTCCCAACCAATGATTTTTGTGAACCTATTAATTTATAGAGTCCGTGTCATACACTCGCTTCACTTTATCTTTCTAACTCCCTGAGTACTAATTCTCCCAGGCAAGGGACTAGCTTTTCTTTTTAAATATATTTTATTGTTTTTTTACAGAGAGGAAGGGAGAGGGATAGAGAGCTAGAAACATCGATGAGAGAGAAACATCGATGAGAGAGAAACATTGAACAGCTGCTCCTCCACACCCCCAACAAGGGATGTGCCCGCAACCAAGGTACATGCCCTTTACTGGAATCGAACCTGGGACCCTTGAGTCCACAGGCCGACTCTCTATCCTCTGAGCCAAACCAGTTTTGGCGGCACTAGCTTTTCATTCCATATGTAGGTCTTGGTCAGCTTGAGCTTCAGGATTTGGGGGTGGGGAGGGATGATGGAGAGAAATGAGATTAGGATTCAGCCTTCAAACCAAAGATACAGATATAAGCCCTTCTGTGGGCTTTTCTCGGGGTTCATGTTTCTGGGAAAAGGCTCAAATTCAGGCCCCGAGAACAAACGTGTGGTCCTAACAGCTCTTAGGACGACAGGGTTCCCTCCTCCACAGCGCCTTTATCAAAGTCTAACTATTTTCCACATTCCTTCCTCACACAGCCCGGGCGTGCTTGGGAGGCAGGCCTTTGCGCAAATTCTGCTCAGGAGATCCAGGGAGCTCTGGCCCGGCTCTCCCTTCTAGAAAGGAAAGTCCAAGCAAAGAGGGATGCCACACCCTGGGGGAGGAGAGAGAGGATGTGACGACACCTCCAGGAATGCAGGGCCCACGCAGGTGTGTTGGCATCCACAAACTTCCTTTTTAAAAGGGTCAGATTAATCAGTACCGATAACAGCAGTAAAGCTCAACCACCCAACAATCACTCACACAAAGTGGGGCTCTTGCTCCCAGGGTGTGGCCCTGGAACTGGGGAGAGGAGGGTGACAGCTCAGATGGAGATCCCTAAGGGTTGTGACATGTTTTCTAGTCAGCGGTTCTCAAAGTGGGGTCCCTGGTACCTTGCTAGGGGATTCTCAAAGCTATTTTCTCAATATTGTGATGTCACTTGCTCTCGTCACCCTCCTTGTGTATACAAGGGAGTTTTCTAGAAGGGACATGACATATGATGATATCATCATCACCCTATGACTACTGGAATGTGTGCTTATGTAGTCTTGTGTCTTAAACATTTCTCACTTTTCATTCTAATACCATGGATATTGAAAGACAGAACACATATAAATAAAATACTTGGTGGCCTCTGTAATTTTTTAAAATATATATATATATTTTATTGATTTCAAGAGGAAGGGAGAGGGAGAGATAATAACAACAATGATGAGAGAAAACCATTGATTGGCTGTCTCCTGCACGCCTCCTATTGGGGATTGAGCCCGCAACCAGGGCATGTGCCCTTGACCGTAATCGAACCCAGAATCCTTCAGTCTGCAAGCCAACACTCTATCCACTGAGCCAAACAGGCTAGGGGACCTCTGTAATTTTTAAGAATAGTAAGGGGTCTTGAGACCTACGCCTCATCACAGGAGCATGCTTCATTTCCAGCTCAGCTTGAGTCACAAAGTAGGTACTTATTAGTATGAACAGGGGTGAAGGCAGACTTATTGTTACTCAGCTTGGGATGGTATCCTTTCCACCTGAACTGCCACCCAAAAAGGCTAGAAAAACCTTATATTCCCCCACAAGCATTTGGTGACTTGAACCCCTCAGGGGAAAAGATGGGGTTTTCACCTTTGAAGCCAGGTGGGTCAAGTTAGCGTGAAGAAAACACACTCCCTCAGCACAGCACCCAGCAAAGACCCATCTGAGCTCTTGCCAAGAGTCAGGCCCATGCTACATGCTCAACAATGAACAAAGCTGATGTGGTCTCTGCCTTCCAACAGCTTTCATCCAGGGCAAAAGTGAATCACACACACAACACACACACACACACACACACACACACACACACACACAGGAAAACTTTACCTTGTGAGTCACATGCTGACATGGAGGTGTGTGAGGTGTTAGGAGGGATGTGAGATGAGGGAGGAAGGCCCTGAGGATTCAGGCGGAATGGCTATTCCATGGTTAGACACCCACCTGCAGGCCCGGCCCAGCTCATAAGAAGCTCTTTGTTGAGCAGCAGTGCCAGAGAGCCCTCCTGCAGGTGGGTGCAAGGATGTGGGGGTCTCCTCCTCCCGCGGCCAAAGCTAAACAGGGTCTCTAGAGCACTTGGAGAGGAGTCAATCTTTTGTTATCAGAGACACAACCCAGAGGCGGTTATTGGTGGAAACAGCAAATGGCCAAGAAATGGCTGGAGGACGGGAGAGGAAGACGTCAGAAATTAAAATAAAGAAAAAGATTGGGGGCGGGGGGGAGGGCTTAGAGGGCCTGTCTAGAAGAAATCCCAACGGAGGCCAGGCCTGCGAGGGCCATTCCGGGCCTCAGCCCAGATTCCCTCCCTCCAGGCACCCATTCTACCCCCAGGACCTGACAGATCGCAGAAAGTCCCTACAAAACCAAACCAGAAAACCCCCGAGGCTCTTTCTCCCTCAGTAACAGTGGTAGAAGCGGGAAAACTTAAATTTTGCAACCAGAGTTGCAGCCTGACACCTAAAGAACGCAAATGGGTGGTGGAGGGCCTTTGGTTCAGGCTGCAGCATCCCAAAGTGCTGGCTAGCAGGAGGGGCAGGTGAAACCCACCCGCCCCTGGACGACGCACCGGGCAGCACTGTTACATCCCCCAGCGGACTGCGAGCTTCCACCCCGCCAGGGCAACCCGGCCCGCGCCCGCGCGTGCGCAAAAGGCCCATCCACCCCAGCCTGTCTCCAGGTGCGCTCGGGCTTCCGGCGGGCCTTCCCGGGGCGGAAACCACAGGGCGGGTTTTCCAACTCTCCCTCTGGTTCAGAGAGGCCCAGGGCTTCAGGTGACCCGCCCCGCCCTCGCAGCGCCAGGCCAATCACGCCGCGGTGGGCGAGACTTTCTAGAAGATGGCCCGCCCACGCGCCCTGCAGGACGTGTGCCGATTGGTTGGCGCCGCGGGCGCAGGTGCGCGCTTCCTATTGGGTGGGGGCGGAGCGCGAGCCTCCGAGGCCCTTAAGGAGGCTGCAGGTGAGCGCGCGCGCGCGTGCCGCGCCTCCCGCCCAGCTCGGGTGCGCGCGTGCGCGCGGGCTCGCGGGGGAGGCGGCCGGCGGAGCGAGAGGCTGCGGAGCCCGTCGCCTCTGCTCCGCCCCTCTGCCCCCTCCGCCCCCTCCGTCGCGGGTGCCGCCAAGGCCCTGAGGGAGGGAGCCGCGTCCCCGCTGGCCGCGCGGCCAGTCCCACCCTCGGTCTCGCCGCGTGAGGAGCCGCCCGGCGAAGCTCTGCGCGGAGACTCGAGCCGCGGCCGCCCCTCGGCAGGTGCCTGCGAGGAGGCTCCCGGCCGCAGCCACGTCCGGAGCCCTCCGGCCGCGCACTCTCTCCCCGCGCTCCCGGGGGGCGGCCCGGCCGCCGGAGGCCGCCGCGGGGCCCGGCCTCAGCATGAACCGCAGCCACCGGCACGGGGCGGGCAGCGGCTGCCTGGGCACCATGGAGGTGAAGAGCAAGGTGCGCGGGGCCCTGCGGGGCTGGGCGGCCGTCCTGGTGGCAGCGGGGCCGGGGAGGCCGGGGACCGGCCTGGGGAGCCGCCGGGCGCCTGGGCCGGTGCGAGGCGCGGTGGTGGGATTTGGAGGCAGGAGATGGTGGATAATAAACTTGCTGAGAAGGAGAGGGCGGAGGGTGGGGGGGTCTGTGTCTGGTCCTGGCCCAGGTAGGTGGGTAGGTGACCAGGGGAGCACTTTGTCTGGTTCCTTCAATCTCATTCCCGTTCATGGACGGGAGTTAAGGGCCAAGATACAGCGGAGCCATGAGCGCGCAGAGCGGTTGCCACATGTTCGGGGGAGTTCTGCCTCCTGGCCTATGAGGGGAAGGTGTTTGGAGGACCCGTCGTCACAACATGGTACCCCCCTTCTGTGGTTCCGGGGCGCCTGGGCGGTGGAGAGGGAGCCCAGGGAACCACATGGCCCTCTGGAAGCTGGCTTCTCTTCCCGCTGGGGAAGTTCCTGGCACGGGCTCCGGAATGCACTGAGTCCATAGCATTAACACGATCACCTTTCGCTCGAGGAGCACTCCACGGTTGGAGTCTGGATGCTGTTTTCATTCCATCGCGCTACCTACCTACCTTTGCACATCAAGTGTTTTTCATTCTTGACCAACGGCATGCCAATCTGCAGATAATTGCCTCGGTATCTACTGAATTCCTACATTTCCAGGCTCCCTGAGCAGGGCGGTCTGTGGGGATTAGCCAGGGAATGCTCTCCGAAGGAGGCTTTGAACTGGAATTTGAAGGTGATTGGCAGCCACGGGGACATTCTCATGAATCGGGGAGCCAAAAGGAGCTTCAATAATCTAGTGTCCTTCTCCCGAGAAGACAGGGGCTTCGAAAGGTTACTTCGCCAAGCTCTGCTTTTATGACAAAAAACTTTAAAGCCTTTTTTTCAGAGTAACTTTGAGGCTTTATAGAGAAAAAAAAGAGAGAGGGCACTGGCTGGGCCCTGACACATGTGAAATACCAAAACACGTAAAAGGGTAGGAGAAAGGAAAAACGCATCAACTTCAGAAATAATGAAGCATCAGTGAGTGCAAGCGAAGGAGGGGAAGGACAGCTTCCCGGAGCCTGTGGGTAAATGCTTTTTATTATCTAGAGTTGATAAACAAAGTTCAGTAAGTTGTTATAACCGAGATAGTCACTTCAAGAACATCTAAATTCATTCTTAACATCATTTTACAGTGTTCTCTGAAAGTTAGCTCATGTATCAGGATAGGCCAGTGGTCGGCAAACTGCTAGTTTCAGAAGCCTCGCTGCTTCCTAAGAATCAAATGTAATTAAAGCAGTTTAAGGAGTGTATTCTTCCCGGTGTCCCCCAAGGACCTGCCATTGCAAATGGAAGTGACACATGCTTGGGCTAAGGGTTAAGATGATTTAAAACACAGAAAGCTTTTCCTCTAGCTAGCAGTATGTATAGTTGTGGTAGTGGTTGATAGCTGCCCGATGTTGTCTTCTAATGGCATTTCTGTTATAAATCTGGTATGGTTTTGTGGGAGTTGAGGTTAAAAAAAGAAAAACACAATATTGCATGATCTTAAAATCCAGTTTATGGTCCTAATTTTGGTAGCAAGTCTTTAATTTTTTTTTTTTTTTTTTTTTTTTTTTTTTTGTCCCAAGGAGAAAATGAGTAGGAATTCTAGGTACACTGATAAATACAACCGAACAGTCATTTATCTCCTGAGACTAGAAAACTTTGAGCTCTTGAGGACTGGAATTTCAGGCTTTCTGTCAACTGATTTGTGAATCTTTCCCATACTTAACGTCTAACCTATACCAGTATTATAAATGGGGCCTGCCATACTGCACTCTTAGTGAACTCTGTCTCTGAAGTAGGATCAAGGCATTCTGAGAACCTGCAGGGAATGAAGTGTCATTCTAGCTGTTGATAAATAGGCACGGTATAAGCTCTATTTCTAATGTGACACCTTGTGTTTCAAATATATATGGTTGATACATTTATCTTTATTTTATTTTTTTTAATATATTTTTATTGATTTTTTTACAGAGAGGGATAGAGAGTTAGAAACATCGATGAGAGAGAATCATCGATCAGCTGCCTCTTGCACACCCCTTATTGGGGATGTGCCCGCAACCAAGGTACATGCCCTTAACCAGAATCGAACCCGGGACTTTTCAGTCCGTAGTCTGTCTCTCTATCCACTGAGCCAAACCGGTTTTGGCAATCTTTAATGGATTAAATAAAACACCTGTCACCTTTACCATTTGAAAACATTTGAACAGATGTTTTCTTTTTCACTGCTTTAGTGATAGTATGGCTTTTTACAAAAGTGATTCCTGAGAAGTTAGGTGGTGACCACAGCTAGGTGATATGTAAACCCACATTTCAGGATCTCTTTGTTCTTCGTAGAAAACAGTGTCAACTTTATCATCTTTGCTCATGGAAGGGAAAAATGGTACAAGTAAAGTAATGAAGATTGCAAATATAACTATAGTTAAATTGTGATACCAGCTACCATGTGACTTTCCTTTGATAACTGATTTATCTTCCTGTTTCGCCGGAGTTGGGAAAGTTCTTAATCAATAATCAAGGCGGTGTCCTTTAATAACCTTGGAACAGTCTTTGAGCTGTACATTTCCTAATTATTATTCATGGACAAATAATATTAAAATTAAGTTTGCATTTCTAGAATGTACCAACAGATGCTAGGAGAAGGATGTTGATTCACATTCTGAGTAATCAAGACAAATTAGACCAAAGCTAAAAAAGTTCTAAATGATTTATATAATGAATAGTTGTTGATTGGTCTTAATTTTAATTCTACCTTCATGTTTTGTTTTGTTTTTATGTAGTAAAAAAGTTCTCTTAATCCTATTGTTCTGATGCAAGAAGCATAACAATTTCTCTTTTTTTCCTGCTAACATTTGCAAAAGGGCACATCTACTGTGAGCCATACAGTTTTCTATTGTTTTTGTCATAACATTTAAGCGAGAGAAGAAAATGTTGAGCAATTAATTTTCATCCAGTAGCTTTAGCAAAAGCATTGAAGCCCTAAAATGTTCAGTGATTAGATAGATGTTATTCCCATTTCTGGATCATGGGAAGTGATAAATACTGGGGTGAATCAAAGCCCTAGAAACTTTATGTTGTGATACCAGAATACAGAAATGAAGGAGAAACTATGACTTTTGATAACATCATAAGACTAACTCTGATATGAAGGGTGTTCCCGAGTTTTTATTTACTTTGAATGAGAAGGTGTGACTAAACTTTTGAGAGCGTTGAGTATGAGTCACCTTATATTTCTTGACAAGTGTTAGTATTTATGGTTCAGGAATGTATTTTGGAAATTTTAAATTATTTATTAGAGGATATTGGTTTTGGTGAGTTTTAATGTGAAACTAGTGAGTATCGGGGGTAAGCAAGGCAGATGAACTTCAGAGGGTAAGAGCTGTGACTCCAGATACCAGTAAGGTCCTTGGAAAAATGAATTGACACATTTGTAACCTCAAATTATTCTGATAGGGACTTTGTCTGCAGGGTGCTTAAGGCTGTCTTAATGGTGCATTAGTATTTCTTATAATAGCTATTTAGAGGAAAAATGAGTTCAGTAGTCAAGCACATTTGGCAAACATTTGGTTTTTTGTTTTTGTTTTTTATAATATTCAGATGCTTATATATTGAATGTAAGCATTTAAATGGTATTTTAAAAAATATTTTTTTAAATTGATTTCAGAGAGGCAGGGAGAGGGAAAAGAGAGATAGAAACATCAATGATGAGAATCATTGATTGGCTGCCTCCTACGCTGCTGCTGCCGCTCCCCCCCCCCCCCCCCCCCCCCCTCAGGAATCAAGCCTGCAACCCAGGCATGTGCCCTTGACATAAATCGAACCTGGGATCCTTCAGCCTGCAGACTGACGCTCTCTCCACTGAGCCAAATCCGCTAGGGCTAAATGGTATTTTTCGGGATGGTGGGGGAGGGGATAATCAGTGGTGGAATCTTTTAGCCTTATCTAACTGATAGTTCCTCGGGAGTCAAATGATGGTTATTGGGTGTTGCTTTGTTCCAAAAATTTGAAATTCATTTCAGAAAAGGGATGTGCAGATGCCTACTTACACCATGATTCGGTTTTGTGATATGATGGCTTCCCTGGTAGAGCTTTTAGTGAAGATATCCTTATTTTCCCTATTTCCCGTAGTTTTTAGTTCTGGAATATAGTTACTACATTCAAGCCTTTTCCAGTCTGTTTCCAGAGCTTGACTATGGTATGATACCTTCCTTTTAGAGCAGTCTTGAAGGATTTCATTCAGCCAGATTTCAGGGGGTTCTGAATGATGGTTGTTCTGTATTTAGTTGTAATTTTATTGCTGTTGTTATTAATCCTCCCCAGGGGATGTTTTCCCATTGATTTTTAGAGAATAGGCGGGAGGGGGAGAGACAGAGAGAGAAGAGAGAGAGAGAGAAACATCGATGGGAGAGACACATCCATTGGTTGCCTTCCGCACACACCCTGACCAACTGGGGCGGGGATCGAACCTGCAACCAAGGCACATGCCCTTGATTGGAAATCAAACCCTAGACCCTTCAGTCCTAAGTTCTATCCACTGACCGAAACTGGCTAGGGCTCGTTGTAATTTTGATGTGGTTATAGGAGGAGATGCTTACCCTGTTTATTTATGCCACCATCTTGACTGAAAGTCATTTGCGAACATTAGCTTTAAAATTTTTTTTATCAACTCCAGGACTTAACTGAACTTTTGCTATCTGGTCTCCACAGTAACCCTTAAGAGTGTGACTATAGTTATGTAGCATTTTCCTCTTGTGTGGCTGGGTATATCTTTTTGAGGAAGCTGATTAACCTTTTTTTTTTTTTTTAATATGTTTTTATTGATTTCAGAGAAGAAAGGAGAGGGAGAGAGAGATAGAAATATCAGTGATGAAAGAGAATCATCGATCAGCTGCCTCCTACATGCCCTACACTAGGAATGGAGCTCCCAACTCTGGCATGTCCCCTGACTGGGAATTGAGCATGATCTTTGGGTTTATAGGTTGATGCTCAACTACCGAACCACACCAGCCAGGCTGATTAACCTTTCCTAGGTTTCCACATTTGGGGAAAAATGCCATGCTAGTCCCATAGTAAGTTCTATAGATCCTATTGTTCATGGACTAGATGAAATCAGTCCTTAGTGTTGAATAAAGGCCACTTGACTAATTCAACATTTGGAGAACAGAGATGTGATTCTAGCATAGGGAAGCAAGCCTGAGAATCAGAATTGTGAAGATAAATATTGGGCCTGGTAGAGGTGCCATGTACTCCCTGGTGGTATGATCCCTTAATACCTCTCTGATGTAACTATTCTCTTTATCCACTAATTGGTAAGCTCATGTAGGCCTGAGTCTTTCAGTCTCTAGGGTCTAGCCCTGTGCCAAGAATGTAAACACTTCTTGTGTTCCTGGGTACTTGTAGGACATACATTTGACGTATTAATAAAGCTTTTTGTAGTAATAACAAGGAATATGCTTATCTCTAGACTGAATTCTTAAATACTGTGCCTCCATTTGTATCATATGTTAAATGCCAAGAAGCTCAAAGTACTTTTTGTACCTGTTTCTCTTCATTCTTGCCACTTCTGTGAAATAGCAATTCCTTTTATGGGGAAAGAAACTTAATGCTTTTTGTTAATGGACAAAATAAAGACTTGGGCACCTCTTGCCCCATGGCCTGAGTGAGGAGAGCGCTGCTTTCAGGACCTGGGCTGCAGACAGGGTGCGAGAGGGCAGTCCCCAATGCAGCCCGGGTGTCCGGGCATTGAGGCAAACCTGCATCTCTTAAAGTGATGCCCTTCAGAACTACAGCATCAAGAAGGCACATCCCCATGCCTTTCTTACGTTATTTTATCTCCAGATGGTGAGGTTTCTGACAATAGACTGTCACTGGAACTATCTTCTTTAGTAAGAGAAATAATAAGCCTGATTATTATGGCATGCATTTTAAAATTGAGTCCTGCTACTTTTTAAAATTAATACATTTTTTATCTTTATAGTTTGGAGCTGAATTTCGTCGTTTTTCACTGGAAAGATCAAAACCGGGAAAATTTGAGGAGTTTTATGGATTACTGCAACATGTTCATAAGATCCCAAATGTTGATGTTTTAGTAGGCTACGCAGACATCCATGGAGACTTACTACCTATAAATAACGACGATAATTATCACAAAGCTGTTTCAACGGCCAATCCACTGCTTAGAATTTTTATCCAAAAAAAGGGTAAGTACCACTGTTTATAAAATTCTTTTACAAATAGGAATGGTTTTATTTTTCTCATTGATAGGATATACAGACTTTGCCACAAACTTACTAAATAGACATTTTCTGTGAATCTTACCATATTAAGCAACAAGTGAGTTTAAAACATTTTCAGTATTATTGGTTTAATGGTTATCTTTACACTTTTTGTGGGGTTTTTTTTGTTTTTGTATTTTTTTATTCCTCACCCAGTAATATGCTTATTGATTTTAGAGAGAGAGAGAAACTTCAGTGTGAGAGAGAACATGGATTGATCGGTTGCCTTTTGTATATGCCCCAACTGGGGATTGAACCCACAGACTTTCGGAATACAGGATGATGTTCCAACCAACTGAGCCACCTGGCCAGGACAGAAAGTTTGTGGTTTTAATTACTTTAATTATAACCCTCTTAGATTTTTAAAAATAGAAATTCGTAATTTATTGAATCTTCACTTTAATGAATGAAATTTTGTTAATTCAGGAAGATGTGGTAGAAAAAGTATGACTTTGGAGTCAGAGAAGCATTCTAGTTTTTTGGTGACAACCAACTTTCCAGTGCTGTACTTAATAGATACCTAACAGAAAGCTATTGATCCTTTCCGGGTCTCACTGTCTTTTTCTATAGAATGGACATACTATCTCAGAGGATTACTAGGAGGATTGAAAGAGTTAAGTACAGTGCCCTGGCATTTAGTAGGCAGGCATCCAGAGACTGTTTTCTTTCCTTTCTCTTTTAAGATATTGTTCGCAGAGAGCAAATTAGTAGTTACTCATCCGGAAAATTAGATAGCAACTCATTATTTTGGAGGAATGTAAACGTTGATATTTGTCTTATAAAAGAACATTTGAATTAGCCGCTTTATATTGCAAATGTTTTCAAATGTCTTTTGAGTCCTAAGTTTTATTTTTTTAACTTTGTGTCTTCCATCATGTGTGTGTCCCTGTCTGCAGATGGGCAGGGTGTGTGCCATTTATTCCTTTGTCTTTGGTAAATGAAGAGGCTTAGAAAGCTAGCAGGGAAGCAGCAGGCCCTGAAGTGGTGGGATAATTAAAACCTTGCTGTGTTTGTAAACCAACCCAGAAACAGAGAATGGTAGGGATTACCCTTGAAGATGAAACTTTCTTTCCAATCAGTTGATAAGCATGGGAGCAATCTTGGGGCTTTGAAATTCCACTGATTATGTATGTTAGCTTCTCTGGGTTTGGAGGAACTAAAGTCCACCAACAGAATAACCTGCCAAGCTAACTTAAAGCTTTATCACCTGACTGTTTACAAAATATTAACAAACACAATTTTCCCTAACCACCCCCCCCCCCCATGGAATTAGTAGATAACAAGGGTGTGGTACAATTAGAGTATTACTTTAGGAGATTAATTTGGCTGTTGGGATGAATTGGAGGTGCAGCAGAATATACAAGAGAAAAAATCGGTTTGATTTTAGGGCAGAAAAGCTTATCTGGCTGGTGAATTTCAACCGGGTTAGGAAATTAGAAATGGTAAGTAAAGACCAAAGATAGACCCTTGGAAAGCTATGTATGGAATGTTAGAGAAGAACTTCAGTAGAGGAGAAAAGGACAAAACATTTGAGTGGAACTTGTCATTTTGAGTAGAATAATTTAAATAATTGTTAGATAGTAGGCCTTTCTTGTTAGCAGTTGCAATTTTCACTAAAAATTTAGTTGCTCTCTGGAATATGTATTCAAATGTAAAATGACTGTTTTTAAACCACTGTCACCTGACAAAATTATTCCCTTCATTAGAAAGATTATATGAGTTGGATTATACCACCACATGTTTTTGCTACTGGATTTGTAACACTTATGTGATTATGGGATTAATTAGTCCTAACATCTTTTAAGGATAATCATTTTCTGCTGTTTCTTTTTTAAATGTTTCTATGTGAACAAAACTTTTCTGTCTTAGAGATAAGCATCCAGTACAATTAATAGCCTCAGAGTTTGGCTTAGAAATAGTTCATTCAACAGACAAGTCTTTAAAAAATATATAAATTTAAGCTCTGGCTTGTTTTGCTCAGTGGTTTAGTACATCGGCCCAAGAACCGATGGGTCATGGGTTCGATTCCTAATCAAGGGCACGTACTTTGATTGCAGGTTTGATCCCTGGTCCCTGTCAGGCACGTGTGGGAGGCAACCTATTGATGTGTCTCTCTTATGTTGATTTTTCTTTCTTTCTCTCTCCCCTTCCGCCCTCTCTTTCCACTCTCTAAAAATCAATGGGAAAAATATTCTCAGGTGAGGATATATATGTGTGTGTGTGTGTGTGTGTGTGTGTGTGTGTGTGTGTGTGTGTAAAATACAAGCATGACTTAGTAAGCAAAAAGTGAACAGGAAGTTGGTTGAAATCCTGCTTAAAATCCTGTACTGGCTTTTCATTGCATCCAGAAGAAACTCCTTCCTTGTTTGGCCTTTGCCAGTTCATCTTCCTCAGTTCTTCCTCCCTCATCACAGCCACACCGGCTTCCTGTCCCTCAGGCTTGGTTGCTGTCTCTGCTTTTGCACTTACTTTTTCTTCTAAGAAAGGTTTCCCTCTAGCTCTTCCCATGGCTGCCTCCTCATCCTTCAGATCTTAGCACAGGTCATGTTCTCAGAAGGGTTTCTTCTGACCACCCCTAAAGGGCCACACCCTCCCATCCTTAGCAGATGAACTACCCTCTGAAGATCTGGAATTCAGAGAGTCTTTGAAGTGAAAGCTTAGGGTTGAATGCATAAGCTACTTAATAGCCTGAACTTGAAGATAGGAATGAAAAGTTTTATATTTTGTAATAATTTGTTAGAAGAAAAACCCCGTACTCCATTTCTAGGGCTATTATCATGGAAGCAAAAACAAAACAAAAAGCCTGATATCTTTAAAGTTTATTTTCACAGAGAGGATTTCCAGGTCTTTTGCCAGCCCCCATCCCCACTGGAGTTTAGAGTATCGTCATTTATTTGGGGAGGAGAAGAGAAGGTAGAGTAGAGGTTTCCTCCTCTTGTTTTTTAGATTATTATTGTACATCAAACAATATTAGAAAATATCCAAAGGCTGTACCTTTAAAAAATACTCAGGTTATATCTGTAGGTTTGGAATACAGCCAGGGAAATGTGTATTTAAAAAAAAAAACTTCCCAGCCAGTCATGCTGATCAGCCAAGTCTGGGGTCTGTTGAAATGCAGAGACTCTCGCCGATCTGATCAGAATGTGCCCACCACAGTTCTTGCTGTATGTATCACCACCTGTTTGTGTGGCATTAGACAAATATGTCTGCATCTTGGGTTTATTCAGAGGGTTTGTTGGGCTCTCTAGAAGGGCCTTGCTTTAAGCATCCCCTCACTTAGGACATGGCCTTGTGGCCCCAACACCTGTACAGTGGACATTATTTTGCAAATGGACTTTAAGATGATATTTTAATGAATCAGGGTTTAATTTAGAAATGTCTAAGGTATATACATTATAATAGTAAGTTGTAAAAAAAAAAAAAGTTTAACAAAAGGTATGGTCCCAGAAATTAAACATTAAATAAAATAAAAAGGGGAGAGAGAGAGAAAAGAGGAAATTGTGGAGTAACATCTCCGAATATGACACCAGTTCTCATGATGGAAACCTAGAAGCCACCTTCAACACATACTGGTTTTGCTTAGTCGCCAAGCCTGTTAAAACTGTGTTCTACTTATTTTTCAGGTGTTTTGCCCTATCTCCATTGCCTCTGCTGCAGGCCAGGTGCCATTCTAAACCAGTGCACAGCCTCCTGTCTCCTCTCAGGTCCATTCTCCAGCTCAAAGCCAGGGCTTTAGAGAAAAACCGAAACCCTTGGTTTCTTCCTGTTGCCCTTAGGCCAAAGTCCATAATCCTTACCACTTCCCTGAAGTCCCCATTGGTCTGCCTGGCCCCTGGCTGCTTCTGTCTTGGCTCTGGACTCCTTCTCCGCCAGCCACTCTTTAACCTCACTACAGTCAATGGGCCACATAATGAGGTTTCTGTCAACAAATTCGACCACATGTATGGTGCTCCGTTAGAATGCAGGAGCTGAAAAGTCCCTGTCTTGTGACCATGAGGCTATAGTAAGGTGGGAGTGCATCACATTCCTCATGCAGCTGTGGCAGTGCTGGTAACAGACCTGCTGCACTGCCAGTCCTGTAAACGTTCAGCCATGCAGTTATGTACAGCACTTAATACCTGCTTGTGACCATGAAGGGCAGTTGCAGGTTTACATATGTACTGTATTTTTCATTGTTATTTTAGACTTTACTCTTTTTACTTATTCACAAAAAAGTTTGCTTCAAACAGTAGGCCCTGTTATCCCTCTCATGTCTCTCTCTTTTAAAAAAAAAATTTTTTTTTTAATTTAGTTCAGAGAGGAAGAAAGATATAGAAATATCAATGAATAGAGAGAATCATTGATCAGCTGCCTCCTGCATGCCCCCTACTGGGGATTGAGCCTGCAACCCGGGCATGTGCCTTTGGCCGAAATTGAACCCAGGACCCTTCAGTCCGAAGACCGATGCTGTGTTCACTGAGCCAAACCAGCTAGGGCTCATGTCTCTTGATTGCATCATTTTTCTCTTGTGCTTGATTTAATCTCGTGTAGTTTTATGCAGTAACCTGCTGTACAGGCTTGCAGCTCTGGAGCACTAGGCTAGAAAATGCAGCTGGCCTAGGTGTGCAGTAGGCTGTACCATCGAGTTTTGTGTAAGTCACTCATTCCTCCCATGATGTTCGCTCAACGATGACATTGCCTAACGATGCATTTCTCAGAACATATCCCTGTTAAGCAGTGTGTGACTGTACATTGGACTCCTTCCCCTACCTCCATCCTGCTCCTCTCTTTATTCCTTGTATTCTATGCCTGGAATGTACTTCCCTGATTAACTAGTCTCAGCGTGATCCTTACTTTCCTGACGAAGCCTTTCCTTTCCTGTGCACCATGCTAGGTTCTCATTTACATACTTGTACGGCATAGTGTACATCACAGCTCTTGGCACCTTTATAATAATTCGGTTATTTGAAATTAATTGCCATCTCCTCTAGACTATAAGCACCATGAAAGGAAGCACCTTATCTGTTTTTTTCACTGGATCTATGGCCCAGAAAACAATGCTGAATCACATACGAGATACTTCTTAATACTTGGTGATTGATTTTTCTTATTAGGAAGTGAAGAGATCTGCAGAATTTGAATATCGATTTAAGTGATGTTTAATCTTTGTAAAGTTGCCAGATTTGTTTCATTTAACCATTTTGGATTAGAACAAGGGTTGGCAAACTAAGGCTTGCTGACTGTTTTGTAAATAAAGTTTTCCTTGGAACACAGCCAAGCTCATTCCTTTATGGTCTGCCTATGGCTGCTTTTGCAACAGGAACCGTGTGCCCTCCAGGACCTGAAATATTTACTGTATAGCTCTTTACAGAAGAAGGTTTACAGCCCCTGGATTACAATTTCAAAAATGATTTCAGTCTTCCCTGTGTTCCTGCTGAACTTCAAACAAGTCATAATCTTGAACTTTCTTAATGGCTCTGACATGAACTGTTCCTGTTTTGTTACTAATAAAGAAGGCCGTCCCCCAAAATTTGCTTTTTATCCACTGCAGGCTTTTATTTCTTGTATCTGTGTCTGCCACTCACTAGGCCCTTACCTCTCACTCTGTAACTTTTGACTCTCTGTGAGCTAAGGAATGAGACAACCAGGCTTTTCAGGATTAACGTTTACAGAATAAGGGCCTGCAGGGCTCCTCGGTAAGTAAAGCACGGGAGCTTTCTGTGTGGAAAGAAGTGAGACATGCTTGGCAGTTCAGTGGCCTTGCAGGTGGCTGGTCGTTCTGTTGGCTGAGATTGTCTGCGGAGGGGCAGGCCTGGGGTAAGGGAGGTGCCGCTCTCTAAGCCGGTATCATGTACTGTTGCGTAAGCCTGGCTTTATACAAGTGGAAGGTTGCTATAAACCAAATTTCCAAACTCCCCATCCCAGTCTGAGCGCAGCGCTCTGGTATACATACTCAGGTAGAGAGTGGACCTCCTCCCTGTGGACATTCACCTTTACACTTTAAACTAGCACCCTGCACCCTGGCTCTGCCAGAATATTTTTCCCAGTGGCTGGAAACTGATTAGCTAGATGGGAGAACAAAGGTGCCTTTGTACGGGGGCATATTGCTTCTGAGAATTTAGCAGAGAGCATTCAAACAGGGTCAGGATGCAATGCCAAATTATGCAGATTTGAGGGGTTTGGGGTCAGGTTTCCCATGAATAGGTATGTAGGCAACTTAATTTTGTTCGCAGTTAGTATGGACTGGAATTTTTCTTGTATTAGGTGGGTTTTCTTAATTGATTGTTTTAAAATGAAAATACATAATTTAGAAAACAACACATTTAGAAGATGATTGTTAGATTTTTGGCCAGATTTTGCTAAAAAGATTTTTGTGTCAATGAATTTATTTCCATGGCCAAATTATAAATTTCTGTCTCTTGTTAGAACCTAAATATTTTATCTTTAAATGACAAAATTATCCTGGGTGAAGGGGGGTGGGTACCAAAATAATTAAGTACCCCTAGTCTTGTACATTTCTCTGAAACTAGCTTTTGAAGATGTTCAGGTAGCAAGGGGGGAAAAAATGCCAAAGTTCTCTATATTCTAACGCACAGTTGATACTTAACATTCATCGTATGAATGTGTCAGGTATTGGCCTAGAAAGAACTCCTGGGTCTAGTCTTTTCTCTGTAACGTATTATGTCCCCGTCATTTCCTAGTCTATAAAGTAAAGCTGATAATAGTTATCAGTGTGTGTGTGTGTATGTGTGTGTGTGTGTGTGTGTGTGTGTGCTTGGCGGGGGGGGGGGGGGGGGGTCACAGGAGAGAACTCAGATTGAAGCCTTGGACACACGTGGTGTTACCTTCTCAGTAGCAGTAGCCGACACTAGGATTTTGAACTAGTTTTTTTGGGGGGGCCTTTTGCCTTTATTTTAAATGAAATGGGATTTCAATTCTTGTGCCTGCTATTAATTTCATTTCCTTTTCTACCTCCCATTCTCTGAGGAGGTGCTTTGTTTATGGCCCGTCTTCCTTGATCCATGTGATCTAAGAATATCTGGTTTTAGGTGTCCTGTTGTCCCTTAATGTACATCAGAGATTATAAATTGTTGGCTTGAAGAATGAATTCAACCCCCGGGTGTTATTTAACTCAAATAGGTTTTTGTTGTTGTTTCACTGGGTGTGAGCATTTAAAAATGAGAAGATTTTTACCTAAAAACCATGACTTCGGCGAATTCCCACAGGACATGAAGAAAAACTGGAATGAAGAGCAGCTGTACCATTAAACAGGGCAAAATGCATTTTAAGTAACTTGTTTAAGAATGTGTTTGCACCTGGCCGGTGTGGCTCAGTGGTTGATTGTTGACCTCTGAACCCGGAGGTCATGGTTCTGTTCCCAGTCAGGGCACACGGCCAGGTTCTGAGCTCGATCCCCTGTGTGAGGTGGAGGCAGCTGATCAATGATTCATCATTGATGTCTCTATATATCTCTCTCTCCCTTCCTCTCTGAAATCAATTTTATATATATATATATATATTTGTGTTTGCAAACTTAGCAGAATTTCATTTGGCCATGGTTCTTATTGTTTCATAGTTATTGAACGTTGTTATATTTAACATGCACATTGGGTAATTTTATGTGTACTTGAGAGGGCCACCTAGTGTTTTTTTTCTGATATAGCATATCTTCTGCACTATATTTTGATCCCATTTAGAATAAGCTAATGGTTAACTAGTGTGTTTATGTACCAAATAAATTTTAATTATCCTTTCTGTACAGATTCAACTGCAGATAAATGGGTGTTTTCACAGCATTTCTATAATTATTTTATTTTATTTTTAAACAGAAGAAGCAGACTACAGTGCCTTCGGTACAGACACACTAATAAAGAAGAAGAATGTTTTAACCAATGTATTGCGTCCTGACAACCACAGAAAAAAGCCTCATATAGTCATTAGTATGCCCCAAGACTTCAGACCTGTGTCTTCCATTATAGACGTGGATATTCTCCCAGAAACGCATCGTAGGGTCCGTCTGTACAAATACGGCACTGAGAAACCCTTAGGATTCTACATCCGGGATGGCTCCAGTGTCAGGGTCACGCCACATGGCTTAGAGAAGGTCCCAGGGATCTTCATATCCAGACTTGTCCCGGGAGGTCTGGCTCAAAGCACAGGACTGTTAGCCGTTAATGATGAAGTTTTAGAAGTTAACGGCATAGAAGTTTCAGGGAAGAGTCTGGATCAAGTAACGGATATGATGATTGCAAACAGCCGCAACCTCATCATAACAGTCAGACCAGCAAACCAGAGGAACAATGTCGTCAGGAACAGTCGGACCTCCGGGAGCTCTGGCCAGTCTACTGATAACAGCCTTCTCGGCTATCCACAGCAGATGGAACCCAGCTTTGAGCCAGAGGATGAAGACAGTGATGAAGATGACATTGTTATTGAAGATAATGGAGTGCCACAGCAGATTCCCAAAGCTGTTCCTACCACGGAGAGCTTAGAGTCATTAACACAAATGGAACTCAATTTGGAGTCTGGACAGAATGGTTTTATTCCTTCCAATGAAGTGAGCTTAACACCAGCAGCAAGTGGCACAAACACTGAATTTGAAACGCGTGTTCCAAATCAAAAACTCTTAGAAGAAGATGGAACAATCATAACACTATGAAACCACTATCTGACTGTTTTCTGAGTGAAGATGCCATGGGAACCTATACATTCCGCTAGTGTAAAGCATATATACCTCTGAACCAGTGACCTTGAATGGGCATGAGAAAAAATAATATTGCAAGCTCAAATGTTATTAAAATAGTAGTTTGATAATTGCTAATATAAACTTTGGTGGGTCAGAGGTGAATTTAAATCTATAACAAAGGGGCCTTTGCTAATGCGATTATGTACTTTTGCTGTTTTGTCTACAGATAACTGGATGTTAGAGCACATTCTAGAACTGTGTGAGAGGACTAGATAATTTCCGTTTGGAGTGGTTGCATATTTAACCTGCTGTGCAGAGCCCAGTTAATTTTTCCTTTGTATTTTTAAAAGTTCTAATGTGAAGAAGTCTCATTCTAACTTTTGGTACCTTGGGACCTCAGCTCCTATGTTCTCTGTATTTTATTTTGATATTTTAATGTTCCTCTGTTGTGAATTGTAACAGGCAATGTTTCCAAGTGCTTTTTTCCCCTAATTTCTAAAAAATCAAACTGATTGACTATTTTTAGGAGTTGCTTCCTATGTTGTAAGGCATCAAAACTCTATTCCTGAATTAAGAAACTCTACCAGTTGTTCAGGTGCCTGCCTGTCCTTCCTGTAGTTTTCATTCTCACAAATGCATTCCATGTGGGTGTAACTTACCCTGGAAATGGCAATGCCGCTGGCTCTGGGCATTGGGAGACTCCCTTCACCTCAACCTCTTCCACCTCTTCTCACCCTCATTCCTAATCTCATTGGAAATTATCCTTTTGCTGTGTGTGTTGTTGGTGTGCTTTTATACTCTTTTAATGTATTTGAGAAGTGCAAATCATTTTGGATTTTTAAAAATGCACCCAAATTCAGAGATTTTTTACACACAGGACAAACGTGCACTTTTTATATGAACAATTTGGGTTTTCCTTCATGGGATTTTTAGGAACACTGCCTACACTTTATGAAAATTATATAGTATTCACCTTTGACAGGTAGAGCTTATCACTATTGATTTTATGAGGCTATTTATTACTTTGCATCCACTTAGAACAAGTTAAGTGTAAGGCTGCTAACTTCCATTCCTTGCCTGATTTCAATATACAACGTGCACAAACACTACAGAATGCTTGTATATAGAAACAAAGAATAGTGTGGAATACATAAGTTCCCTGTGGCTTATGGGTATTACTGTCAGAGTTATTTATTGATTAATTTTATGGTAGGGCTAGTACGGATACCTATAACAATTGTGTGCTATTAAAACAATGAAGAATCAGATGACTCCGTTTTGAAGGATATTTTCTTTATGGTCAAAATATATGAAGTAGTAAAGTCTTGATTAAATGAAGATCACTTGACTCAGAATACTTAAATGTATTTTGTTCACATTACCACTAAACATATTGTCACTAAAATATTAATTGCACAAATATTATGTAATACAATGTACTTTTTGTTGAATTCACTGAAGTTCTTCCACTTACATACCACTGTTTTATAATGACATTCCAGCTTTAATATTCTTTGAGTTATACATTTGACTCTTGAATGACAAAACAATGATAATATGTATAAGGTTAAATTTCATTTATAAGCGGTGCAGGGGTTCAACCTTTTAAGTAAAAATACTTTCACACACTACCTCTCTCTCTCTCTCTCTTTTTTTTAACGAAGTTTTAACATCAGAACTTTTCTTGTGGGGGGGAATACTTCAGGGCTTGACTTTTTGTACAAATTTAACTAAAATATAGACTTGTATGTCTTCATGAAAATGGAAGTTAAAGCTTCTAATGCTTCTTATTTTAATTATCCTGCTAAAGATACAGTGATGTCTTCAGCTATAGCTCACTTAAATTATTGGTAAAATAATTGATGACTAGACGTATTGTAAAACCAATAGATCTTGGTTATACAATAAAATGTGGATTAATTGGTTGTCTGAATCAGTTATTTCAAGTGTATCATCGTTAATGAAAGTACAGTGGATGCAGCATAAAATTTTCTAGTATGAAGTGTCAAGCCTAACTGTGAATTTTGTTCCTTTAAGTAAATTTATGCTAATGTTCTCATGTGCTATCAACAAAATGTATGTACTTTTGTGAACTATGAATTTTCTAATTAAATTTTACATATGACAACATGATTTGTACATGGATGACACTTTGTTTAAACTATCAAATGTCAGTATTTTAATACAATTTTATTATAAAAATGTACATTATCATTAACTGAACTTTGATTTTAAATCAAATTGGCTTTAGTTGTATATTATTTTTTACAAATAAAGATAGACTTGTATAAAGCCTACTTTCTTGTTTGTAAATAAATGAAAAGTGCCCAACGGTTATTAACCTATCAACCATTATATAAGCTATAGCAAAGTCCTGGCTTCCTTAATTTTTAATTTTTAAAGATAAACATGAGCCCAGCCGGTGTGGCTCAGTGGTTGAGCATCAACCTATGAACCAGGAGGTCACAGTTCAATTCCCGGTGAGGGCACCTGCTGGGTCACAGGCTCTGTCCCCTGTGTGGGGCGTGCAGGAGGCAGCCGATCAATCATCACTGATGTTTCTCTCCCTCCCCTTTCCTCTCTGAAATCAATAAAAGTCTTTAAAAACAAAGATATCCCTAGCCAGTTTGGCTCTGTGGATAGAGCATTGGCCTGTAGACCAAAGGGTCCCGGGTTCCATTCCGGTCAAGGGCACGTACTTCAATTTCAGGTTCTTCCTCGGGGCAGGCCCTCGTCAGGGCGTGTGCAGGAAGCAACCAATCAATGTGTTACTCTCACATCGATCTTTCTCTGCCCCTCTCTTCCACTCAAAGTCAATGGAGAAATATCCTCCGGTGAGGATTAAAAGAAAACACAAAGATAACACGAAATTGTATGTACATCCACTATAATTATACACTGAGTGGCCAGATTATGATCTCTGAACGCATAATAATCTGGCCACTCTGTGTGTGTGTGTGTGTTAGAGGCCTGGTGCATGAATTCGTACATGGATGGGGTCTGACCAGCCTGGCCAGCGGGGGGAGATATGGGCGGTTGAGTGGCCTGCATTCTGGTCGAACTCCTAGTCAAGGGGACAATTTGCATGTTAGCCTTTTATTATATAGGATGTACCTTGAGTGGCCAGATTATTATGCATTCAAAGATCATAATAATCTGGCCACTCAGTGTATAAGCATGTATTGACTGGAAGGTTGCATTGAAAATGTACTTAATTCTGATAAGTGTGGAAAAGTGTGCATGATAATCCATCAGTTACCATTTAGGTTTTAAGATGATTTGAAACAAGACAGAAGTGGTTTGTAATGTGACAGTTTATCTTCTGAAACTCAAACTCACTTATACTTTCTATTGTCGCCCTATATGGATTGAGTTCAGTTTATCCCCAAGCATGTACAGTAAAAGGCCTGAAATAAAACAGGCCATTTCTAATCCCAAATTAGTCACCCTATCGTTGACTTAATTGGTCTCTGCACTGTCTCTTCTGCTCACCATGTGGAGGATAATTTTGATTCCTTCCCCCGATGAAAAACAGTTTGAAAATCCTCTTAGTAAAAATTCAACATCCTGTCTTTACTCCTCTTCAACATGGATCGATGCCCACTGTGCTGCATTCAATACCTGGTTTCCAGTATCTCCGTTTCAGGGTCTGTGAAACAATGGTGTGCTAAAGCATCCCTTCCAGCCTATATAATGTGTTCCCAGAGCTGTTTGATCTTAAATCCCTGCTGTTTTCAAGTTTGCAGTCTGGTAAAGGAATAAAATTTGATTTTGAAGTCATAGAAATTTGCAAGGAAAAGCGAGCCTCCTCTGTCGGTTGTGTGCCTTTAGGTGCTCTAATTCGTGGTTAGCAACTGGTTCTTGTTCACTTAAGATGTTCCCATCCTCAGATTGAATTGTGGGTAATGAACTTTAAGTGTGTGTATGTCAGTGACTTTGGCAGGTGAGCTCTCTTAAACAGGTTGGGAAGGAGGATGCTTACTTATAAGACATTGATCATTTGGGCTTTATTTGGGACAGCGTGTCACTTGATGATGGTGGCTGTTACCTGCAGGATTGAGGCTCCATCTGTGATAAGTTCACTGGTAGGCTACTTCAGTACTGTAATTGGGTGGATGTCTGACTGGTTATTGGAAGGTAAATAGAAAGGAAATTGATCTTAGATTTCAGAATTTAGAAGTCCTCAGTATGTAGTAGTCTACCAAGTTCTTCCCTACAAACAGGATTTAGATAGTATTTTTAAAAGCTACTATGTTTATCCTCGTTTGCTTTGCAACAATTGATGTGTATTTTATAAATTAAAACTAGGAGTCAGTGGAATTTGTGTTCTTTACAAGCTGTATTTAGGTGTTTTCTCATTTTAAATGGCTCTCTTTGGGAAATGGTATTTATTCCCAAACCACTGTTTTCCATGTAATAGAAAATCTCTATTTTCTAGTTTATTGTAATTATCTACTTCATTATAATCCCAAGGGATGGATAATAAAACTATTTAATACTATTAGTAAAGAAAACTTTTAAAAAATTTTAATCATATAAGTAATACATAAATTCATTAAAAAAAAAAAAAGGTTCAAGTACTTTTGGGTCACCAAACATATTTATGTGTATTGTGCTTTGTTATAAAAAGGAATTAAATTGGCTTAAAATAAGAGCAACTATAATTAATCATCTAAGTGGGAACACTTCTGCGAGAGAGTGGGTTTGCTGTTATGGCACAATGGGCACAAAGCAGCTGTCTCAGGTAGGCTGCCAGGTGAGTCATCCTATTAAAGATACTGTAGTTGAATGGCTTTCAAACAATTGAAACTGTAACCCAGTCAGAAACGCATTGAACATTATGATCTAATACACAGGTATGTGTGTGTATGTATATGTATGTGTGTGTGTGTGTGTATATGTATTGAATATGTATACACACACACACACATGTAATTGAAAGTTTCGCAAAGTCAATATTACATGAAAAATGCTCTGATTTTCTATTCCATTTTTACATGTTTATTATAAAAATGAACTATGTCCAAACAATTTAAGGATGCATTCTTTGAAAAATACGTTTAAAGAATCCCGTTTTCCACTTGAGAGATTTGCCATGGAAAAATATTAGTCTCTCCTAATGGGGAGATACACTATTGCTTGCTGGCTTTCTTATTTTGAAATAATTAAACCTAGAAAAGAGCTGCATGGAAAGTATAGTTACCCTTCTCCCAGATCATACCCACATTTGCTTTATCTCTCTCTGTTTTTCCCTGAAACATTTGATAACTGTTTGCAGAGATCATAGCTCCTTAACTCCTAAAGGCAAGCATATATTTCCTAAGGACAAGGACAGTCTCTCTCCCTCTCTCTCTCTTTATTTTTTGTTTGTTGTTAATCCGCACCTGAGGATATTTTCTCCATTGATTTTAGAAAGAGTGGCGGGAGGGGAAAAGACACAGAGAGAGAAACATGGACATGAGAGAAACACATTGATGGGTTGCCTCCCGCACGCACCCTGACCAGTGCCCAGGATCGAGCCCACAACCAAGGTAAGTGTCCTTGACCGCACACTGTCAGATGGCTAATTCCTGGCTGTGAATCCAGTCCCTCAGCGGTGGCTGCGAGGGTTGCACAAGGTAATGTGTACAAAGCACTTAGGACAGGGCCTGAGGACTGATGAGCGCTCAGTGAGCGTGAGCTGTCCTGCCGCCTTCTCCAGGTGACTGAGGGCCAAAGGGACTGGCCAAGGCAGTTTCTTAACTCCAGCGACTCCGGAATATTGTCCCCAGACCACAGCACCTGGGTGTCTGTTAGAAATGCAGATGCTCAGGCCCCACCTCGGCTCCACGGGACAGAATCTCTGCTGAAGGCGTCCAGCAGGTGCATGGACACCTTAACAAGATCTCCCCAGGCTTCCCATGCCCGTGAACCGTAGGGAAGTTCTCAAGTTCAGCTCGCTTTTCTTGTCTCTACCTCTCTTTTTAAAAAATGTTACTTATGTAATGGTGTTGTTGTTTTCTAATTAATCTGAGGGAGAAAGAGAAGCACTGTTTGTTGTTCCATTTATTTATAGAGGCATTGGTTGACTCTTGCCTGTGCTCTGACTGGAGATTGAACCTTGGTGGATCAGGACAACTGAGCTATCCAGGAAGGGCTGTCTCCTTGCTTACAGAACTGCTTTAACAAGCATGGCTTCTACTTTCTTCTAGAATTCATAAAGATGTCAGCAGAGCCTTCACATAATTACTTGGCGTATATTGTTCTGTCACGTCTCTTGGCCAAAGTCATTGTCAGCCTCCAGCCCCTGTGCAGAGGGCCACACTGCCCCAGTCAGGAGAATCTGACTTATCAGAATTGCACTTTGGGTGAAATGCTGCGCCCCCAGTCCCCCCCCCCCCCCCCCACCCCCCCCCCCCGCCTGCCAAACCTCTGTAGGTGTGCAGAAAATGAGCCCCTGAACACTCCAGCCTTCATTTTTGTGCCGGCTTATCTGTCCCCACCCCTCTGCCCCCGAAAAAGGAGGAGAAAGGCCAGAATTGGTCTAAGAGTACAGCCCGCAGATGGTATCAGTGTAGCATTCCTGTTCCATTCCGTCTCCTAGCAATGCACCAGGCGACAAGGAAGTCGCATTCAAGGCATTGTTTGTGGCTGGGACCCGGGGCAGGTTACGCTCGGATGAAACCGATGAAACCGGCACCGTGCCCATAGGACCTTAGCGCTCTGTTCCCAGGCTCTGTGCCCGCCCGCCCGCGTGCTAGCCTGGCATCTACAGCGAGCCCTAAGTTGCCTGTCAGGTTCTCTCTAACGTTCCCAGACGCCCTCAGCTGCTGTCAGGCATGTGCCCCGGGTGACTCAGGCAAAACGCTGTGTGCTTAGTGACTCAGAAACTAAATCATTAACTCGGTGAATTCCTGAGGAGCATGGGTGAAGGAAGCTTGAAGGAGAGGGCGTTAGAGTGTGAGCCTCCGATAATGCCCATGGCCACAGATGCGTGAGGCAGCGATCCCGAGCCATGTGGCTTCCCAGGTAGACCAGAGACTGGCCCCAGAAGCCCCCGAATCAGAAAGAATCTCCCACCGCTCCCTCTCACCGCAACGACCCACACACGGTAACTTACAATGAATATAGATTTCATTTCTCTGAATCTCTAGCTGATAAAGCAGAAAAATATGGGAAGGATTCTTGGCTTAAACACACACACACACACACACACATATATATATATATATAACTTTTAACTAGTTCATTTTATTTTATTTTTTTAAATATATATTTTATTGATATTTTACAAAGAGGAAGGGGAAGGGATAAAGAGTTAGAAACACCGATGAGAGAGAAACAACGATCAGCTGCCTCCTGCACACCCCCTAGCAACCAAGGTACATGCCCTTTGACCGGATCGAACCTGGGACCCTTGAATCCACAGGCTGACGCTCTATCCACTGAGCCAAACCAGCCAGGGCATTAACTAGTTGATTTTAAAGGGACTATGCATCTATGCATACACACACACACACACAAATCTGGTCTGCCTGCCTATGAAATTTAACTGGTGCACACATCTACAAAACACGAGGTAACACCTGAAAAATGATTGCAGGCAAACCTCACCCCAAAAACGGCCTTGGTAATAATGCTTCAGTCGCCCTGTGGGAGGCAACCCACAGTAACACCTTTGCAACAAAACCGTGGCGATTCAGTTGTGACCCATGAGGGCTTCTCCAGGGAGCTGCCCTTCCCCCACCCGGGCGCTTGGCTGGCGTCCAGTGGGCCTGTGCCCAGTGGGCCTGGCATGCGCCACCCACAGCCCAGCGCCCGGGGCCAGGGGGGCGCGAGGGAATAAACGGTGAGGGGAGCAGAGCCAGGAGCAGAGGAGGGCGGCTGGGAAGGGGGCCAAACGGCGCGAGGCTGAATGGGCGACATCAGCTCCTGACAGCTCCTCACATGTCCCCGCCGCCCGTTCCCACTCGCTGCGCGGATGCCGGGAGCACAACAGCCCTTGGCCCGGGCGGGAGGGCGTCCCCGAGGACTCGCCAACGTTCCTTCTTAAAACACCGAGTCACAGAGAGCAAGACGCTCAGGGGTTTGAGGGATGACACGCTGGATGCAGAAGGTGAGATCGCCGTGCCGTCCCTTCGTCGGGGTGTGAAGTTGAAGTTCCTTGCCAAAATGTTCCCTTATATTCATCATGGTTAGTTTTCCCACTTCAGAAGGGTTTGTGTTTGGCTGAAACCGGTTTGGCTCAGTGGATAGAGCGTCGGCCTGCGGACTGAAAGGTCCCAGGTTCGATTCCGGTCCAGGGCATGTACCTTGTTTGCGAGCACATCCCCAGTGTGGGTGTGCAGGAGGCAGCTGATGGATGATTCTCTCTCATCGATGTTTCTATCTCTCTCTCTCTTCCTCTCTGTAAAAAATCAATAAAATATACTTTTAAAAAAAGGGTTTGTGTTTGAATCCTGTGGCTGTCCTAGGGGGAAGGACCGATGACAAGGCTGATACCGCTTGTGGTGGGGGTACGTCCTTCCTTTCCTCTTTTAGCTGCGGGGAGACAAATAACGGTGAAGGGCGGATGAAATATTTAACAGCGGCCATGCATAATTTATCCCGGAGCCGATGCCCATTCCAGCCCAATGGTTTGCTCGCAATTAGAGCTTCTCAGAACGCCTAACGCCCTGTCTCCGCAGCAAACTGACATCGTGCCTGTCTTTACCCTTTCCTCCCGAAGGCTCGTTGGCGCTACATTTTCCCGCCGAAGTCAGTCCTCCTTCCTTAATGCTGTCCTCGTCAACAGGCAACAAAAGTAAAAAGTGGAAGCAACTTTTCCTTATGCAGGTTCATTTCTGGGCCCAGGGTGTACTCTGAGCTGCAGAGACATACTTGGGAAGGAGAAAAATATCTGTGTATAGAAATGTTGTTGAGGAAAAGTACAGACTGCTTATGTGTCTGGTGAAGTAATACATGATTTCAGAAGACATTTTATTTTTTATTTTTACTTATTTCTTTTTTAAATATATTTGATTGATTTTTTACAGAGAGGAAGGTAGAGGGATAGAGAATTAGAAACATCGATGAGAGAAAAACATTGATCAGCTGCCTTCTACATCCCCTTCCCCTCCCCCCCTCCCACTGGGGATGTGCCTGCAACCAAGGTACGTGCCCTTGACCGGAATTGAACCTGGGACCTTTCAGTCCACAGGCTGACGCTCGATCCACTGAGCCAAACCGGTTTCAGCTCAGAAGACATTTTAGGGGGAAAAAAGTATATACAGGAAAAAAGCCACCTCCAGCCCTAACTGGTTTGACTCAGTGGCTAGAACGTCAGCCTGCGGACTGACGGGTCCCAGGTTCCATTCTGGTCAAGGGCACATACCTTGGTTGCGGGCACATTCCCAGTGGAATGTGTGCAGGAAGCAGATGATCAATGTTTCTCTCTCATCGATGTTTCTAACTCTCAATCTCTCTCCCTTCCTCTCTGTAAGAAATATATATTTTTTAAAAGCCACCTCCAAAAACCACTGTTCAGAGATAAACACTCATTTTTTCCTGGTCCCTGTGCATATCAAGACATATCGCCTAATGCGTATTTGGACAAAAGCAGGATCATCGCCTCCATGTGAATTATTCTGAAGTCTGCGTTCTTCAGAGGAGAATACATTGTGAATGTCTTTGCTCTGAGTTCCTCCAGCTTCATCGCCTCGCTGTACAGATGAGCCAGCGTTTTCGGTCACCCATCCCCTCCTGTAGGCTGCCTCCATTGTTTTTCAAGATTATACACAGTGCTGTGGTGAACCGCTTTTAAACATTTCCTTCTGGAATTTGCAACCAACCTGCATGTCCATCAGCATCAGCTGAGGAATGCATAAGCCAACTGCGGCACACCCATACGATGGAATATTATTGTGTTGCCAAAAGGAATGAAACACTGGCATACGCCACAGCACGGATGAACCTTGAAGACCGAGTGAAAGAACTCAGGCACAAATGCTACACAGTGCAGGGAAGAGAAAAATCTATTAGAACAAAGTATTAGCAGCTGGGAGTCGAGGGAGATGGGAGTGATAGCTAAGGCGTGAGGGGTCATTTTTGGGGGTGATAAAAATGTTCTGAAGTTGATTGTGGTGCTGGTTGTACAAATCTGTGAACATACTTTGATGGTTGCACCATTCTCTAAATATAGTTTACCATTGAATTGTGCACTTTACATAGGTGACTAATATGGTGTATGAGTCATATCTTAATGCTCTGTTCAGGTTGACCTTTTACCCAAAGCAGAAACCTCATCTGTCCTACCCCCTTGTCAACCCTCTACCCAAAGCAGAAAATCATCTGTTCTATGCCATCTGCATGTGCCAGGGACAGCCTGGGAGGTGGCAGTCCGACTCTGCTTGAATTGTCCCATCCGTGGGGACTCACTGCCTGGAGAGCGGTCTGGTCAGGAGTCTGGGCACCGTTACCGGGTCCTTGGCTCAGGGTCTCTTTTCCCCCCATCAACTCAGCAGAAATTCATTGGTGGGGTAACACCTGACATGAGGTTTATCTCACAGAATCCGGGCTTTTTCCAAGCAAATCAGCTCCAGCTCCTTCACACCGTCATCAGATGACATGACTTTATTGTCTGCTTGTCTCACAGACATTCATCGAATGTCTACAAATACCTTGCCTGGCAGTTTAATCGATTATATTATTTATCTGGCCATTTAATCTACCTTCCCTTGAAAACACTCAACTTTGACAATATTCCACTTACAATGTAATACTTTTGTTTTGTTTTATTTTGTTTTGAGCACTCACTTTCTGCCAGACAATGTTTAAGGCGTTTTATGTAGATTACCTCATTGAATCTTATCAGCAACCATAATGAAGTTGTATTAGGCCACTTTGCTGAGGAGGAAGTTCAGGCCAGAGAAGTTAAGGAACTTCACCAAGGTCACACAGCCTCGGTAAGTCACACGTGAGGAGCCAGATCTCCAGCTCAGACAGTTTGACTCTAGAGTCCCTGTAGTTAGTAGCTGTGCAGCGCTCCCTCCCAGAACTACCCTCTGTGCCCAGCAGGGGGCACCAGCGCCCAGAGCACATTTCACTTTTACTTCTTTGTTCAGAATTTTGTATTTTTTAGTTAAAGCTTCTTCACTCTCTTTTACTTTTTAGCAGGTGTGTTATTTCATTGCCTTAAGTTGGACTCAAATGTGAATCGCTGAAGACAGGATTTCTCACATGCTCACAAAGAAAATCCCCTCTCCCCTTTTTGCTAGGTTTCATTGTGTTTGCTTTTGGCCACTGTTAAAAACCAGAGGCCCCTCTCAGCTTTTTGTTTGTGCTGCTATGGCTGCAGGTTTCACTGAAGGCAGTATCTCCTTTATGGAGTGCCTACTGTATACATAACACCGACCCATGAAGTCCAAGGACAGGAAAAGGCCTTTGAGATCTAGTGAAACAGAGGTACCGTTTTCCTGAAGCAAGAAAGCAAATCTATTTCCCATGTTCCGAATAGTCTGAAGCATACTGTTTTCACTAGGGCACTTACTACTTTCTAACATCTCCTGACGTATTCCGATCCCATATAATAAAATGTAATATGCAAATGGTCGTTACGCCATGAAGACCGACCACATAATGACCGGATCACAAATAAGCAGGAGGGTGGGGCAGCAAGCTACAGGCGGGTGGCGGAGAGTACAGGAGGGGGCAGGGCGGCAAGCTATGGGGGCGTAGGGGGTGCCTGGGGGTGGAGGGAGTTACAAGAGGGTGTCAGTGAGCTACTGGCGAGCTACTAGCACACAGATTTGTGCACAGGGCTACTAGTGTGATGTAATCGAACGAGCATTCTTCTTCTCTCCCGTCGTTCAGCAGAGATGCATCGGCAGGGCAAAACCTGAGCTGAGTGGCACGAGGTTTGTGTGAGGCCTGCATTCAGTTCATGGAGGGGGAATGGACACACAATTGGCTAAGAAACACCAATGTGCTGGCAGGATGCTGTCTGCCTAGAGGGGTTAACATTGTAGAACCCAGGATCTCACTCAGACACAGGCCTGTGCCCAGTGTTTCTGCATGAGGGGTGGTGGGCAGCAGTGCCAGGGCCCTGTGAGCGCTTGTGAGCATCTATAGGCAGCACTAAGCTCAGACCTCGGAACCTGAGTCCGTCCCTCAGACCTCCTCGTTTGGGGCAGTGTTTTCCCATCCCGCATCTGTTTATGTTTGTTTGTTTGTTTGTTTGATTGTTGTTGCTTTTTGTTCTTGTTAATCCTCCCCCGAAGAGATTTCTATTGATTTTTAGAAAGAGTGGAAGGGAGAGGAGGAGAGACAGAGTGAAGGAAACATCTATGTGAGAGAGACACATGCATTGGGTGCCTCCTGCACGTGCCCTGATCGGGGTTGGGGAGTGAGCCTGCAACGGAGAAATGTGCCCTTAACCTGAATAGAACCTGGGACCTTTCAGTTCATCGGCCGATGCTCTATCCACTGAGCCAAACTGGCTAGGGCTGTTTATTTATTTTTTTAACATGTTTGATTTATTTACTTATTTACTTACTTATTTATTTATTGTAGAGAGGGGTAGAGAGATAGAAACATCACTGATTGGCTGCCTGCTGGGAATCAAGCCCAAAACTCCGGGCATCAAACCAATCATCTCTTGGTTCATGGGTCGATGCTCAACCACTGAGCTACACTGACCGGGCCATCCAGCATCTGTTTAGAGAGGCCCACATTTCAGTAGCTGGGGGCGGGGGCGAGCACTCCTCTCTCCTCTCCCTTCTCAAGACCAAAGCTAAGCGCTGACTTGGATGGAACCGTTTGAACCTTGACCCTTGGCCTGCTGCAGGCCCACTCTGCAGCTCTGCGGCGGAAGGGGGAGGAGTCAGGAAAACTGATCAGGTTACTTGGGAGAAGGCCATGCTCTCCTTTACAGGGAAAGAACAGCAGGGGGCGCTGTTGCTGCGCTTCCTGTCCTTGGTGGCTGTTTCGGAATCCTGACAGAAACGTGCGTTAAAGCCTGGCTTTCCACCTGCTTCTTGGAAGACGGCTGCATTCTGAATCTCCATAGTGGGGAGCAGAAGCTAAGCAGCAGGCTTCACACGGGCTGAGGACTGGGTGCAGAGGCAGCCTCCTGGACTCCGGTGTCCCTCGCCCCAGCACACGCACCAGCCATTTCCTTTGTCCTCCAGGACTTCCTGTCTGGTCATGGAATGACAACTGAGCAGAAGGGGGCGGGGGTGGTAACAAAAGACAAGCTTAAGGGCGTATCTGTTGGGGGGGTCAGATAAAGGCTGTTGGAAAGAGACCTGGAAGGTCAGTGAGGGTGGTCAGCTCCGGGCAGCAGGGGCATCCAGACGGGGAAAAATGGATGTAGATGTGGAGCTGGGCATGTTCAGGGGAGCACAGGATCAGAGCTTCAGATATCTTCAGGGACCAACAGGCCAGTGGGGGACTGGGCCGGGGGGAGGGGGTGGGGAGAGACTGGGGCAAACTGGGCAGCTCCCGACCTGGCCACGTGTTACCAGGCCAGGGCAGGCCTACTGCTTCCTGATCCCTCCTTCAGAAGCCACACGTCTGAGTGTCCCTGTGAACCATGGACCGAGTGGCTTAGTGGCTTATAAACAACAGGCGTGTATTGTTGACAGCCCTGGAGGCTGGGAAGTCCAAGACCCAGGCACTGGCAGGCTTCCTGGTCGCAGACAACTTGTCACTGTCCTCACCAGCAGAAGGGGCGGGGAGCGATCTTGGGCCTTAATCTCATTTAGAAGTCTCCACCCTCATGGCCTGATCGCCTCCCAAGGCCCCACCTCCCAATCCCAGCAGTTCCACGTATTAACCTGGGGGCGCGCACAAATCAGTCCACAGCCGCAGGCTGCGTGGCAGGGCCAGGACTTGGGAGAGACCAGCAGAAGCCCAGGGCACTGAAGGCAAGGAGACCCTCAGACAGAGAGAGGCCCCCTCACAGTTTCCTCCCTGAGCTCCCATTTGCAAGTTAGGGTTCAAAGAGCAAAGCAGGGAGAGACGTGCTGGCAGACAGGGCTGGGTTTCTGAGCCTCACTGGGCGGGCACTGGGAGCCACTGGAGCTTTCTGAAGAGGACCATCGTGTGCTTGGGGAGGGCGGTGAAGATGGGGGCTGGCAAGGGCTTTCCTAAGAGGCCAGGCTGGAGCTAGGGAGGCGGCCTCGGGAACCAAGAGGGGTTTGGTTATCTTGTACAGAGGCTCTGGAATCAGACTGTCCAAGTTCAAATCCCGACTTTTCCATTTACTAGGTGTGACCCTGGGGATGCAATTTACCTCTCCGTGTCTCAGTGTCTTTATCTGTAAGACGGGCATCAGAGTAGGGCCTTGCCTACCTCACAAAGTGGTGGAATTTCAATGAGGTCGTCTACATGAAACGTTGAGAACAGGGCCTGGCACATAGTTGGCACTCAGAACACGTTAGCCATGCGAACTGATGGAGAGGCCAAGGGACAGTCCCCAGCACCCATGCGGTAAGCAAGCCTGGGCACAGGGCCGCTTAGAAGCACCTGTGGGATCTTTTAAACCTCCCCAGGCCAAAGCCCCGCCCCAGACCAATTAAGTCAGTCCCTAGGGTGGGGTCTGGGTCTTGTTTTCTGGAAGTTTCCCAGGAGCTGAATGCCGCTGAGCTAGGGAATCCTTGCTAATCTAGAACCTTGTGTGCCTGAGGTCTGCAGCAGAGAACTGACCTTGAAAAGACACAGACAGGCAACCATTTTGCAGCAGGAGGTGACGCCAGATGGAGTGGGGGTGGGAGGGGGTGTGACCTCGGGGCCCAGCTGGAAGTTTCTGGGGTTCCTGGGGTCCTTGAGGGCCTGGCTGTCACCGGCACCCCAACCCCAGGCTGGATGAAGGCCGCCAACCGTACCCCGGGAGGACTACCGAGCAGGAGGCCTGAGCGCAGCTCTGAGCTGGGCTTGGGCGCCAGGGGGAGCTCGTGGGGACAGCCAGGGCTCCATCCCCGCAGCTGGTTCAAACTGGTTTGGGCAGGGTGCGGCCCAGGCCGGCTGCATTCCGGGCCTCAGGCTGGCTGCCCGCCTCCCGGTCACCCCGAGATATGGGGGCCCTGGGCAGGGGCGCGAGGGCATGGGCCCAGCGCATGGAGAGCCCGGGAGATTTTTATAAATTCGGTTCTCTTTGTTAAAAACCATTGTTCTGGCCTCCCATGGGGGCCCTAGCCAAGCTAGCAGTAAGAGGGGGCTCCCCAAGGAAGGGCTACTGGCAGACTTTGGTGTGCTCGGGGCTCAACTGCAGAGCATGCAAAACGCAGGTGCCCAGCTCCCCGAAGACGCTGAGGCAGAAAGCTGGGACAGACAGGGCTCAGGCATCCGTATTCTTAGCAATCTGTGTCTAAGGCATGCTCACACATTTGGGGGAGGGGGGGAGACTAGAAACAAATGGCTGTCGGCCAGCCACTGGGCCCGGGAATCACCGGGTGCCCATCACTTCCCCAGGCGCGCCCTCTCCAGGGACAGGGTCTCTGCACAATACGTACTTTCAGCTAACACCCAGGCGTTTTGTTTTGTTTCGTTTTGTTTTGTTTTTAATTAGTCATTTTGGGCATTCAAAAACGTTTAAACATTATAACCCACAGCAGCAGGAGAATTAAAACATATCCTTCCCCAATTTACCCCCACCCCAAAGTACCCACTTTCCTAACTGTGGCACAGCTTTATCCTCTCACGACACGTGTCTGGACCCATAAACAATATATAGTGTGCTTTCACATGTTTTTAAAACAATGTTAATGGCAGAGTGCCCTATGAGCTTTCTCTCTCTCTCTCTCTCTCTCTCTCTCTCTCTCTCTCTCTCTCTCTCTCTCTCTCTCTCTCTATCTCTCTCTCTCTCTATGATCTCTCTCTCTCTCTCTCTCTCTCTCCCCCCACCCCCCTTATGCTTTTGAGATTTATCCATCAGGGGAAGTTTGCTGAGCTCAGTCCTATTTGGCTGATCGGAGGCCACTTCTGGGGCTTTCCATGGGAGAGCCCCAGCCAGCCCGCAGGAGTGAGGGTCTGCCCTCCATCCCTGGGTGGGTGTGTGTGATGTGGGGAAGGGCTCTGAGCAGGAAGGCCAGGACAGTAATGAATGGCTACACGCAGGTTCAGTGAATTCCTAGCAAATCCTTCTCCTGAGCACCTGAGGCCCACATCTCTGCCAAGAATTTTCCAGAAAATGACTCTGGCCGGAAGGCCTGAATGTTTGGGTGGGGAAGTGGAGAAGTTAGCAGTGGGCAGCTGTGCAAAAGTGGGAATTATGCGGTGACGGAAACACCCACAAGGCAGACAAAGCGTGTGCTGCCGCCCCCTCCCTATCTAGAGGGCCATCAGATAAAATATAAATTCAGACTCAATGGGAGGGGGGAGGGGTGTCCTGTATATATATATATTGGCAACCCTAAGCCCAGCCAACATTTTAAAAACGAATTTAATATTTTGGAAGGAAAATCATCCTAGGAAAAATTAGAACTCCAGACTTCCCCATCTCTCTCTACCTCGCCTAGCACACTCTTCATCAGCATCGCTGTGGGGACTGAGCCCCACCCTCTCCAGCCTCTGAGTGATGGGGGGGAGAGAGGGACCTCAAATTTAGTGCCCTTAATTTAGTGACCTGTGAGCTTATTTTAAGCTGCTTCAGGGGGGAAGAGGACCGCCACGCCCGCATTCCCTAACTTCCAGGATCCCCGCCTGGCGCCGAGCAGCTGCGGGAGGAGCAGGGGCCTGGGGGCTGGGCTGGGGGCGGGGGCTCGGTCACTCAATGAAAGGGGCTTTTACGCTTTTAGGGTAGCCGCTTCCTCTCTTGAATGCACGCTGGGTCGCCCTTTAAAAACCACCGGCGCCCAAGCCCCACCCCCGCGGGTCCAGGCTGAATCTGTCCAAGGGGAGGCCTGGCTTCTCGGCTCCCGAAAGCGCCCAGGGAGGGCGCCCCAAAGCGCGGCGGGGACCGGGAGCCACGCTCCCCGGATTCCCAGGAAAAGGGGCCCTTACACCTCGGGTGTGTGCTGGAATCACCTGGCGAACTTCAAAAATACCGATGTCCAGGTTTCAACGGAGACTGTGCGCGGCCCGAACTCTGGGAGCTCCCCAGCCCAGGAGATTGCGATCTGCCGGGGAGCTGGAGAATCGCTTGTTTACGGGCCGGGCGCGGCCGGGCGCAGGGAGCCCCGCGCGCCGCTGGGTGGCGCTGCCCGCTCGGCCCGGCGCCGCGGGAGGCGCGCACCTGACCCGCCTCCGCCGGGCTGGCCGCGGGGCTGCAGCCGGCCGGGCCGGGGCGCGGGGCGGGCTCCTGGGCTGCCCGCGCCCGCCGGACCCCGCCGTCCGTCTGATGTCGCGGGCGGGCGCCGACCAGCCGGAGCCCCTGTGCAGCGGGGCTCGCGGGCTCGCGCTCTTCCTGACCCCCGAGCCCGGGTCCGAGGTAGGGGGCGCGGATGGAGGTGCGGGAGGCAGGTCTGGATGTGCGGGGTCTGGGGCCCGCGCGCCCTGGGGGAGAATGGGACGGGGGCGGGGCCCCCAGCGCGCGGGTACCCGGACCCGAACTCGCGGCTTCTGCTCAGCATCCTCTCCCGCGCGGCACGGGGCTCCGGGCTAGAGGAGGGGCGCGAGGGGTCCCCGCTGTTGGGAAGCGGTGACTTCCTGGCGCTCCCCAGAGATGCGCGGCGGAATCCCGCCCGGTCCTCCTCTCCCCCTGCTACGCCGACCCCCCACCCCGGGACGCCCTGGGCTCTCCTCCCCGTAGGCCCCCCAGCTCGGGCCCCGCTGCCCTCTCCCTGGGGCGGAGGAGCCCTGCCGGCCCCGGGCGCTCTGCTCAGAGCTGCGGGCCAGGTGCCGGGGGAGGCGGGCGGCTGCCTCTGCGCGGGGCGCTCCGGCCTCGTCCTGCCTGTTGCTAGGAGCGAACATACTCCGTCTCTGCCTGTGCCTTCTATTTTTATTCGCACAGAATAAACAGCAGGTCTAAAACTAGACCCTTCTTCCGCGGAAGCCAATCTGTTGACGGTGCCGTGAAGAAGTGACTTGCCCAAGTTCACCAGGAGGTATTTGGATGCTCGTTCTCTTTTTAAATCTCAAAAGCAGCCCGGAAGCATATGAAATAAAGGGTGAGCACCCGCCCCCTTTTCCCTCCCACCCGGACCCCAGATCCCTGCGACCACCACCAGTGGAGTTTGGAGAACAGCAGTGCACACGTTAAAAACGCATGTACAATACAAAGGTGGGTGTGCATATACGTAGTAATAAGGTATTCCTTTTCCTAAATCTCCACTTGATGCTGTTCTGCAGCTTGCTTTTCTTTACGTGGAACAGCTGGCCAATGGGGCGTGACCGCCGATGATGTAAGGTGCGGCTGCTTTCAGGTGATGAAAATGTTCTGCAATTAGTGGTGATGGTAGCACAACTTCAAGCATTTCCTGGAAACCACTGAGTACACTTCTAAAAGGCTGAATTTTATGGTATGCGAATGATATCTAAAAAAAAAAATTTTTTTTTTGTTAATCCTCACCCAAGGATATAATTTTTTTAAATTATATTTTTTATTGATTTTTTACAGAGAGGAAGGGAGAGAGATAGTCAGAAACATCGCGATGAAAGAGAAACATCGATCAGCTGCCTCCTGCACACCCCGCACTGGGGATGTGCCGGAAACCAAGGTACATGCACTTGACCGGAATCGAACCCGGGACCTATCCACTGTGCCAAACCGGTTTTGGCCCAAGGATATACTTTTTTCCATTGATTTTTAGAGAGAGTGGAAGGAAGCGGGGAAATAGAGAGAAACATTGATGTGAAAGAGACACAGCCGTTGGTTGCCCCCGGCCCACTCCCTGACCAGCATTGTCAACCAAGGTACTTGCTGGGCCCTTCAGTCTGAGGGCCATTGCTCTCACCACTGAAAAAACCGGCTGGTGCTGTTACCTCAATTTTTAAAAACAGCATGTCCAATAGAAATCTAATCTGAGCCACAAATGTGCGCCATCCGTGTAATTTTAAATGTTCTGGGCCCACATGATAAAGGAAAAGGAAACAGGTGTGATTAGTTTCAGTTATTTAAAATAACGGGGTAGCCAGTATATCATTTCGACATGTCATCAATGTAAAAAAAAAAAAAAATCCAATGAGATTTTTGCATTTTGAAATCAGGTTTTCCGTGTTGAGCTTACACTACATCTCCACTGTGACCAGCCCACATTTTAGGTGTCCCATAGTCACCTGAGGCGGGTAGGGGTGAGTCTGCATCATTCTTTGCCTTCCTACCGTAGTATTCCACATCCCAGTGACAATTACCCCTGCTTCCTGGGCACGCACTGTGTGCAGCTCTGTGCCAGACCCTGTGCGTGGATTGCGCCATTGCCTCCTGGCAGCAACCTGGTGGCTGGGAGGCGGTGATGACGATTGTATAGCTGAGAAGGCTGAGGCCTTGCCGAATGAGGGGCATCCGTCCCATGGAGGTGCTGTAACCTATGACCCAGGCCCCCAGGGGCGGGCATGGAGGTTGGGTGCAGAGTTTTACTGGTTTGAGCAACATGAGTGTCTTTTTCGTACGTGCTCTGCCTTGCTCTCAGCAGGGAGATGTCCCTGTGCCCAGTGGCTAAACCTCAGCTTCCTTTAGTCTCTATGAGGGCAGCTTTCCAGAGGAGCTGCGTGCACTGACTCCATGTTCTCACTCAGGGCTGTCTTTGAGACTCAGGCTGGCTCGCACTCATTCGTAAGGGCCTTAACGAAGAGCCCAGCTCCCTGTAGCTCTGAGCGGCGATGGACCCACTTGGGAGCTTGCGGATTTTTTTTTCCCAGAAGAGGCAGAAACTGTCCGAGTGGAGTCCTCTGCAGCTTCTGCTTACAGCTAATTCCGTAGTAGGTCCCTGAGCCTCGGCTGTTTGCAGGTGGGCGAGTGAGTGGGAGAAGGGAGGTCTGGTTTGGGAACAGGCCTGGGCTGCAGGCCCCTCCCCCACTGGCCTTCCCCTGAGTCCGCTTCTGGCTTTTAAAGGGAGCAGTGGGGGTGTCAGACCAGCCCAGTCTGGTCCTAGGAGTGCCCTGTGGTTCCTGGTGAAGGGTACCTGCTTCATTGAACACCTTGAACCCCTGCTCTATGCCAGACACGGAGGGAACACAAGGGCCCTGCCCTCACAGGACAGGAAGCACGGAACACACAAAACCTGTCACTGGTGATGAGTGCTCCGGAGAATGTAACATGAGTGATGTGATAGCGGGCATCTCTGTGCCTGGGAGGCGAGGGGCGGGGAAGGCCTCTCTGAGAAAGCCAAGACCTAGATGTAACCACGGAGGAATGTGCTGGAAGAACAGCGATCCAGGATCTAGATGGGTGACTAGCAGAGGGACCCTCGCCTGGTCTGGGTGAGATCAGGGAGGGCTTCCATGAGGCAGTGTCGTTGCAGGCTGAGCCCTGAAGCATGAATAGGAGTTGGCTGAGAGGGAGAAGAAAAATATTGCAGGCAGAGGGGCCAGAAAGTGCAGAGGCCCTGGGCGGGGTGGAGCAGGTGCCCAGGTGGAAGAGCAGCATAGGGGGCAGTGGGAGAGGTGGCTGGTGAGGGAGGAGCCCTGCCAGCACTTGGCACTGGCTCACCGGCTGCAGGGCTGCCAAGGGGCCGCGTGCGGAGACTGGCTGGCAGGTGAGTGTTCCACTATTTCCAGTGCCCTTGGGGGTTTCTGCCCAGCCAGCTTTTGTGTCTCTTACTGTCTCTCTTTGTCTGGTTTGAACTTCCTCTTTTGGGGCAAGTTTCAGGGGGTTTGCAGAAGCTGCGTCCAGGTGGCAGGGAGAGGAGGAGATGTTTGCCTCTGGGGTGCCCTGTGACTCACAACAGGGGGAAGCTCAGGGCCCTCCCACAGGGCCGAGCACGGATGCCCACAAATTTCTGGTCTTTCGGAAATCCATTGGGCTCCCTCGGCCCACAGATGGGGTTGATGGCCCAGAGGGAAGGAAATGAAGCCAGCCCTTAATCACACGCAGGATCAGGATCGTGGCGAATGAGCAGAGGATGGTGGCAGGGGAACCCTGGGTGGGTCCCTTAAACCCAATTGGATTAGATCAGGGATTGATGTGGTTGGTTCAAACCAGAGAGGGCTTTTTACATGAAGAACTGTTATCATAAAAAAAAAAAATCCGAGTTTCACCCTGACCGGTTTGGCTCAGTGGGTAGCGCGTCGGCCTACGGACTGAAAGGTCCAGGTTTGATTCGGGTCAAGGGCATGTACATTAGTTGTGGGCACATCCCCAGTGGGCAGTGTGCAGGAGGCAGCTGATGGATGTTTTTCTCTCATCAATGTTTCTGACTATCCTCTCCCTTTCCTCTTTGTAAAGAATCAATAAAATATACATTTTTTAAAACCCGAGTTTCTTGTTTATTTAAAATTATGAAGAGCCTGGTAGTCCTGGGTCCCTGTTTCCGTTTGCACAGTCCCCACCTTCCCCTGTCGCTCCCCTGTACTGAAGCTGGTACCCGTTGCCATTTGCCCGGAGCTTGGACTTCTGTTTGTCTGTAGTCATGATGGGAGGAGAGGGAACTGTTTCTCCAAACCAGCGTCTGGACTAACGTAGGAAAGCATAAAGGTGCCCTTGAGTGTTAAGGAAGACGTGGATGAGGCTGTTGCTTTGTGGCAGCGGAGACTGTTTCATCGCTTCCAGCCTGCAAACCCCGCATGCCCGCGGGAAGCCCCGCCCCCAGGCGTGCTGTCCTGGGCCCTGCGGGTCCCTCTGGGCATTCGGTCTTCACATGCTCAGACTGGGAGCCTGTGGGCAGCGCCAGGCACAGTCTGCTATGTACCCAGCTGTCGTCCTGTATGCATGTGTTCCTCTTTTTTTTCTCTCCCCTCATTTTTTAAATTAAGGTATTATATGTGTACATACCTTACCAATCCCCACCCCACCCCCACTCCCATACATGCCCCCCCCCCCGAGTTTTGTGTCCATTGGTTACGCTTATATGCATGCATACAAGTCCTTCGGTTGATCTCTCATCTCCCCCATATCTCCCTCCCCTCCCCGCTGTAATTTGACAGTCTGTTTCTTTTACTGTCTCTGTATCTATCTTTTTGTTCATCAGTTTAAAATGTTCCTTATTATCCATAAATGAGTGAGGTCATGTGGTGTTTTTCTTTCATTGACTGTCTTATTTCACTCAGCATGATGTTCTCCAATTCCATCCAGGTTGCTACAAATGATGAGAATTCCTTCTTCTTTATGGCAGCATAGTATTCCATTGTGCAGATGTACCATAGTTCTCTGATCCAATCATCTGCTGAGGGGCACCTAGGCTGTTTCCAAATCTTAGCTATTGTAGATTGTGCTGCTATGAACATAGGGGTGCATATATCCTTTCTGATTGGTGTTTCTGGTTTCTTAGGATATACTCCTAGGAGTGGGATTACTGGGTCAAATGAGAGTTCCATTTTCAGTTTTTTGAGGAAACTTCCTTCTGTTTCTTCGGATCTTTATGGCAGACCTGCTGTGAGCTGGCACTGCGCTGGCACCGAGAGAGGCCAGGGGGACAGGGGTGGTGCCTGCCCTCGGGGACTGGCCTGGCAGAGGAGCAGACTAGTAATGATCAGAGGAACTGGACACCAGGAGGCAGCTGAGGGCCGGGATGGAGACGCAGGGAGGACTGGCAGGTGCCACAAGGCCCAGGTCCGGAGGGATGAGGAGCTGCCCGCGTGGGAGGACCTGGGTGACCAAGGGGGAGCGCGGGCAGGGCCACACCGGGCCTGGGGGCGGGGGCATGGCGTGGAGTGGATCCGATTCCGGGGTCATGGATAGAAGCCCTGAGCAGGGCGAGCTGTGAGCAGCTTTGTGGACTGCAGTCTGGGGTGCTGGAGGAGCAGGGTGGCAGCGGGGGTGGGGGAGGGCGGAGGGGACAGTGATGTGCCCTTCGGGTGGACATGGACTCAGCCACTCCCTCCCCCCCCGCAATAGGAACCTTCAGGCGTGTGAGGAGCCAGGCCACGCGGGAGCGCGGAGAGGGTCAGGCTCTGTAGGGGCGTTCCCGTCTCTCCCGCTGTGGAAGGAGCCATCCGGCTCCGAACTGCCCCTCGTCCTAGGGTGGCCGTGCCGGGAGGGAGAGCCCGCCGGAGCCTGGCCAAAGGCCCCGTCTGGCTGACCCTCAGTGCCCACCAGCCGAGAAGCTTTAGGGAAGACCAGTCCCCACTCACAGAAACCACCCTGTGCCCAGCTGCCCGGTGCCCAGCAGCGCGATGCCCAGCAGCCCGGTGCCCAGCAGCGCGGTGCCCAGCAGCCCGGTGCCCAGCAGCGCGGTGCCCAGCAGCCCGGTGCCCAGCAGCGCGGTGCCCAGCAGCGCGGTGCCCAGCAGCCCGGTGCCCAGCAGCGCGGTGCCCAGCAGCCCGGTGCCCAGCAGCGCGGTGCCCAGCAGCCCGGTGCCCAGCAGCGCGGTGCCCAGCAGCCCGGTGCCCAGCAGCGCGGCCGGTCGCGTGGTGATGCACCTGCCCAGTGGTCCCTGCGGCCGAGTCCGCTGTGAACGCACCGAGAGAGAGGCAAGAGTGGGAGTTTCACCTAAAAACCCCAGGACTGGCCGCTCCAGAAATGCGGGGGCAGCAGGGCAGGGCTTCGGTTCCCGGTCCTGTGCCTGGCCTGGGCGGAATGAACCGTGCAGTTCTAGGCGTGTGTGTGTGTGTGTGTGTGTGTGTACACTCTGTGTGTACACTCTGTGTGTGTGTGTGTGTGTGTACACTCTGTGTGTGTGTATACTCCGTGTGTGTGTGTGTGTGTGTGTGTGTGTGTGTGTACACTCTGTGTGTGTACACTCCGTGTGTGTACAGAGTTACTGTGATATAATCCTATGAACTGGTATGCACAGTTCACCCGTGGAAGTGTACAATTGAATGGCTTTTTATATATTCACAGAGTTACACAACCATCAGCCACAATCACTTCTAGAACATTTTCATTACCCCCAAGAGAAACCCTCTTCCCCTTGGCTCTCCCTCCCCCCACCCCCTCTAATCAACTCTCTCTATATATAAATTGATCTTTTCTGGACGTTTCATGTATGTTTGTGTGTTAAAGACACTGATAGGCCAGAGGTTTGAAGACCCCATTCAGCCGGTGGACAGGTTTGTGTGGCCGTCATGGTGATTTAAAAATGTTGGTTAGTTTTGAACATGTTTGAACTGGGAGAGTTTCCATAAACGTCTTGAACAAAACAGGTGTGGTGCATTCCTGCCTGGAGCAATCCACTGGAGCCGAGTAGCGGCCACCTCTTTAGGTGGCCACAGTCCCCACCCCTCCCTGCTGCCGCCCTGCCCGGAGTGCCCGCTGCCTGCTCGTGTGCTGTGGTTCTCAGAGTCGAAGGGCTCCATCAGAAGTAGGAAACGGAAAACAAGCCGCCTGGGGAAAGCTCTCCCGAGCTAAGCCACTCCCCTGTGCTCGTTTCCTGCCTGGTTTTGGGGTCCCCCTGAGTGCGCACACCCTGCCAGGGTCCAAGGTCCAGTCCTCTCTTTTAAGGATCTAGCATCTCCCTGAGAGTAACCCAGAAAAATCACCTGAACTTCCTCAGCTTTCATCTCAAGACAGTCTGAGGATTGTCTTCCTGCAGTTTCCAAATGGGGAAACCGAGGCACGGAGCTGGTCGGAGGTGTGGTGGGGACCACACAGCAGCCCAGGCTGCTGCTCGCAGGTGGGGCTCCTCCAGGAGAGGGCGTTCCTCTTCCTCCTGTCCTTGCTCACGTCTGTCCTCCTTCCCTCCTTCCAGTCTTCCCTGCGGTGGACACGATCCATTGTCACATAACAAACGACCCCAAACGTAAGTTGCTGGAAGCAACTACCATGTTTTGGTGCAGGATTGTGCGGGCTGATGGGGCTCGTTCCGGTGGTTCTGAGCCTACTTGTGAGCCTACTGGCCGGAGGCCTGGCCACCTCGGAAGGTCAGCCTGGCCTCACACACATCCGGCACCTCAGCCCCCTCTCCGTGGCCTCTCCAGCTGAGTTGTCTGGGCCTCCTCACATGCCCGTGGTCCTCAGAGAGTGACTCAGGTGCTGCAGCGTCTCTTGAGGATCTAGACTCAGAAGTCACAGAGCATTGCTTCTAGCACATTCTATCGGTCAAAGCAAGTCACAGGCCCGGCCAGATTCGGGGGTGGGAGGAACGGATCCCACCTTCTCATGGGCAGAGTCATATTGCACAAAGGTACATGGGATGGCGGGAGGTGGGGGGCCGGCTTTAGAAGCACAAGCACCTACTATGTGCCAGGAGTTGTTCTAGGCCCTGGCAATACAAAGGGGAACGAAATAGATCAGCATCCCTGCCCTCCAGCAGCTTTTATTTCAATGGAGGAAAATGAAAGGAAACAAGTGAAATATGTAGTATGGTGGTAAAAGTAAAGAGAAATAAACTGGGGCAAGGCAGGGAATGGCAGGCGAGTTGCGAGGTCAGGGGAGGCCTCATCGAAGAGCAAAGGAAGCAGGGAATGAGCTTCACCAGGGAAGGGAACAGCAGGTGCAAAGGCCCTGGGGTGAGGACGTGGCTGGTGTGACTGGTGGGGAGTGAGCAGCCGGTGATGAGGTTGGAGAGGAGGGGGAGGGTCCAGATGGTATAGGGCAGTGGTTGGCAAACCGCGGCTCGCGAGCCACATGCGGCTCTTTGGCCCCTTGAGTGTTCTAACACCACTTCTTCAAATCAGACTCACCCAGGCCAAAAAACCGACTTCTGCGCATGGGCCACGACGTTTCAATCGCACTGTATGTGCGTGTCCGCACATGGTATTTTGTGGAAGAGCCACACTTAAGGGGCCAGAGAGCCGCATGTGACTCGAGAGCCGTGGTTTGCTGACCACTGGTATAAGGAGAGAGAGTTTATTTGACATTACTGAATGAGGTGAAAGGAGGAGAGCATTTTTTTTTAAATTAAGATATAATTCATACAACATAAAATGACCATTTGAAAGTATGTAATTCAGGGTTCTTTGGTATATTCACTCTGTTGTACAAACGTCGCCCCATTCCAGAACATTCCATCACCCCCGAAAGAAACCCCGTGACCATTCCCTATCTCTCCTTCTCGCATCCCTCGGGGGAGACAACCCCAGTGTACTTCCCGTCTCTGTGGATCCGCCCCTTCTGGGTGTTCACGTCAAAGGAACCGTGTGACCATGGCTTTCGTGTCCGGCCTCTTCACTCGCATGTTTTCCAGGTCCGTACGTGGGGCGGCGGATAGCGGGACCCGCCCCTTTATGTGGCTGACTAACATTCCCCTGTGTGGATGGAGCCCATTTTCTCTGTCCGTTCATCAGCTGATGGACGTGAGCTATTTCCACTTTTCGGCTGTTAAGAACAGTGTCCAGCCTAAACCGTTTGGCTCAATGGATAGAGCGTTGGCCTGTGGACTGAAAGGTCCCGGGTTCGATTCCGGTCACGGGCATGTACCTTGGTTGCGGGCACATCCCCCATAGGGGGTGTGCAAGAGGCAGCTGATCAGCGATTCTCTCTCAACGATGTTTCTAACTCTCTATCCCTCTCTCTTCCTCTCTGTAAAAATCAATTATTTATATATATATCTCGAAAGAACAGTGTCCAGGTTTCTAACAGTGTGTGTGTGGAGGTGTTTGGATAGCCTTTGGGATGTGTTGCTGGGTCGTAGGGTGACTCTGTGTTTAACCTTTGGAAGAAGCGCCGCTGGCTGCTACACAAAATCATGGTCCCGCCTGCGGGGTCCGAGGAGGGTTCCGGGTGCTCCCTCCTCATCCTCGCCAACACTTACTGCTTCCACGTTTGGGGTCGTAGCCACCCTCGCAGCTGCGAAGTGGCATGGCGGGAGATTCTGAGCTGAGGACACTGGGTTTAACAGGGGCTTTCAGGGGAGCGGACTGAGGGGAGCAGAGAGGAAGCAGGGACCGGTGAGTGGGCTGCTGCACTAGTCCCAGCAGGAGAGGACGGTGCCCTGTGCCTGGGTGGTGGCAAGGGAGACGGGGGGGAAGCGGTCGGATTTGGGATACACTTTTAAAAAATATATATATTTTATTGATTTTATATAGAGAGGATGGGAGAGAGAGAGTTAGAAACATCGATGAGAAAGAGTCATCGATCGGCTGCCTCTTGCACACCCCCCACTGGGGATATGCCTGCAACCAAGGTACATGCCCTTGACCGGAATCGAACCCGGGACCCTTCAGTCCCCAAGCCTATCCATTGAGCCAAACCAGTCTCGGCTGGGATACACTTTTAAGGCAGAAGGATGCTCCATTATCTGAGCAACTAGACAATGGTGTTTCCACTGGCTGAGTTAGAGAAGACCATAGCAGGAGGGTCTTCCTGTGATTTTTTATGCCAGTCACTTGGCAGGCAGGAGCCAGCCCCTTTTCGTGTGTGTGTGTGTGTGTGTGTGTGCGTGTGTGTGGTGGATTTTTTGTTGCCAGCCCAGCTGGGAAGTTTCAGTTGGCGCTCTGGGCAGAGGGGATTGTGGGAGAAGAAAGCAAACGCTGTGCTTCACATGCGTTGACATAAGTGTCCACTGGCCGCGCCCTGAATGTCACTTAAAGTGAGCCATTTGTGTCCTTCCCCTGGGAGGGGGACAGTGTGTGCCCGGGGAGTCACAGAGGACAGCAAGGGCATTCACCCTGAGTACGGGCTGCTGCAGAGGGTGTGTGGGCTGCAGCCGGCAGGCCTCTGCCTTCTGAGGCCACTTAGGGGATTATCTGGAGAGAAAATGGCCCCCTGAACGATTTGTGGGCCTGTGGGGCGCTAATGCTGAGCTCCTTCCTGTGGGTTGGGAAAGTCTTGGGCTTATTCCTCCCTTGGTCCACCAGACAAGTCAGCAAACGCTTTGTGGGCTGTCTCCTGCCCGGGGCACTACCCTGAGTACCAGGAGGTGGGCGGGGAGACGGGGAGAAGAGAGCTGACAGGCAGCGATGAGGGGGACACATTCCCCCTCCCCCAGGGGCAGCGCCCGGGGGTCAAATCTGGCTTCTGTACTCAGGAGCTGCGTGACCGTGAGCAAGTGACTTAATCTTTCTGGTCCTTTGTTTCTCAGTCCAGAAAAGGGGGACACTCCAGCACCTGCTGGATGGCTTTCTCCTGAGGCTCAAATGAGATGACCCACTTATGGTGATCAGCCCTTGCTTTTGCGATCCAGTGAGACAGAGACAGAAAGCAACCACGTACACACCTACTGTGCACAGGCTGTCTGTTAAATGCAGCCACATGTATTGTCAGGTCAGCCTCCCGCCAGCCCTGTCCGGCCGAGGCTCCTGTCACAGGGCAGCCAACCGAAAGGCAGACATTAAACCCTTGGGTCAAGGTCACGGCTGGCAAAAGAGAAGGTGGGATTTGAACCCAGGACCGAGTAACTTCCCTTCTGCACCCGCCGACACAGGCTTAGACGCGCTTCCCTGGAGCAGGGCTTCAGGCGCAGCTCGGGAAGGAGGCAGCGGTCCGAGGGGGTCTCCAGCACCCCTCCATGCCCACTCCCGTCTCTCACTCGTCTCTGCATCAGAAGGAGCAGCCAACACTCTGCACCTTCTTCCTCCCTCGGCGCCTTCAAGACATTGTACCATGATTTCACTTCAGGGGGGAGAACTTCCTGTGTGTGTCCCAGCCTCCCTCGGCTGAGGTCGCCCTCCCCTGTCAAGCCTCCCCCGTGCAGGCACAGAAATAGTCCCAGCTGTGAGATGAAGGCTCCAGAGCTTAAAATTGCCCCTGGTACTATTTATACTCCTGCCGGAAAGATGGCTTTTCGCAGCCGTTTACTTTGTGGCCGTGGCGCTGCAAGCTGCCGGCTCCTGCACCGGCTAAGCATTCCCAGGCAGGTGGGTGCTGAGGGGCCTTCGGGTGTCAGGGGCGGTCCCGGGCCGCCCAGAAATGTCCGTGTCATCTCTCTGGGCAGCATGATTGGCCTGGTGAGCCAGAGAGAGAGGCTCAGGGTCACTCTAGAAGTTTCTTCCTAGATGCCTGGAATTTTTTTATTTATTTATTTATTTTTAAACACATGACTGAAACCGGTTTGGCTCAATGGACTGAAAGGTCCCAGGTTCGATTCTGGTCAAGGGCATGTACCTTGGTTGCTGGCACATCCCCGGTAGGGGGTGTGCAGGAGGCGGCTGGACAATGTTTCTCTCTCATCGATGTTTCTAGCTCTCTTCCTTCCTCTCTGTGGAAAATCAATAAAATATATTAAAACACACACACACACACACACACACACACACACACACGAAACCCTCCCTTATTTTATAAGCCTTGAGCGTTGTACATCCCTGATGGGGAAAGAAAGGGTCAGACTAATTTCTACACACGTGATGAAAGCAGGGCTTATATACTGGCCCACCCATTCACATGTGTGTTTAACTTGGTCCGTGGAGTGTTAGGAAAAAACGTACCTTTTTTTTTTTTTTTAATTTGTGCCACTGGTTAAAAACTGGGACATTTCTCATGAGGTGAGAATCTCTGGCCTCTCTTGGAAAAGGAAAGGGTCTGGCACCTTCGAGATCCGCACGAGGCCCCGTGATGTGTCCCTCGGTCACCACCCGGCCCCGGGCACAGGAGCTGGGACCCTTCACTCTACATAAAACCTCCTTCGGCACACTCCCCAATCCCTGCTCTCCAGGGCTAATGACAGGGTTTCCCAGAAACCATAGGGCCCCCGTTCCAGCTGCACTGCACACAACGGACAGTAGTGAGAGTGCGTTCTGGGCCGTCCACGGCGAGTGCTGTCACCGCAGGCCAGTGTCTGTGGAGCACACGCGTGCTGTGCAGTCACAGGTTCGGCTTCTGTTCTGCATCTCCCACGGCTCATGCTTCCTCTCTGTTTTTCAGGAGCCGTGCCTCCCGGTTTATTGGAGCCGGCGTTGAGACTGGGGGCTCAGACCTACATGAGAGTCCTGGCCCCGCCACTGGCTGGCTGTGTGTCCTTGAGCAGGTTACCTCCCCTCTCTGAGCCTAAGTTTCCTCGTCCAAACAACAGGGATCTTAGGGGTACCTTTGTTATACTTCCTGTTGGTATTTGTGTCATGTCTTTTGAAAGCTGCGTGGAGTGGCTGGCCCACGGTGGTTTTGCCCAGCCCTCAAGCACCAAGACTGTGCCCAGATTATCCCTGTTTCACGTGAGGCTGGGAGAGGTTTTGCAAAGGAAGAGTTGTTCTGGAGGGAACTGGGCAGATAACCCTGACATTCAACTTGCCCTTTTTAAAAACGAGGGGCGCTTGTCTCCCTGGAAACCATTCGCTAACCCCCAGGACGGTGTCTCTCAGGCGAAGGAGGTGGAGGAGGCCATCAAGGGGATGCTCCTGCGGCTGGAGGAGATCTGCAGCCGGGCCGGCATGGTGAGTGCCGCCCGCCGGAGCATGGTTTCCGCAGGCCACGCCAGGCCCTGCCTGAGTTTCTGGGGAAGCCATTTGGGTGGGGATTTGCCAGCCAGCAGGAGTGGGGCCTCAGCCAGCGGTGAGCGGAAAACCGCACCTCGCTCTCCCCCCACGCCCAGGCGTCCTGCCGGCCATCTTGCTGCGTCCTCCCCGGTGGTTTCTTCCTCCAGGAGCGGGCGCCGGCCAGCAGGTGGCACTCTCGGCGCCGATGCAGCCGTGCGGACGCTGAGACTATATTTAACTCCTCGCCCTCAGCTCCCGGGCAGATGTGGAGGCACCAGGAAGTGCCTCAGGCCTGTGAGGCCCTGCAAGGCGGGCGCAGCCGGGCTAGCCCTGGCATCGCCTCCTTCCGGAACCCTCTTGCTCCCCACCTTTGCCTCCTACCCTGGTTTTGGGGTCCCCTTAGTTGGGTGGGGAACAACATGGAAGAGGGTGCCTGAGGCCCAGAGGACAAGATCTCCACTCCCCACTCTCTAGAAAGCTCCTCTAGATCCTGGTGTCCCCGGGCTTGCTGCCAGCCAGGTGTGAGGCCCCAAGGAGCGATGATGGAACATTCTGGAAATGCCCAAGCTTATTAAAGGCAACCCGGCAACCAGAGATGGAGGCTTCTGCCTGGGAGCCTGGAGCCGGGAGGGTAGAGTCCGTGCTGCAGCCTTGCCCGGCCAGCCCTGTGTGCAGACTGTGGCCGGGCAGCCAGGTCTCCAGCGGAGCCTGGGAGCCTATGGGATCACAGCCAGGTAGCCCAGATGTTTATTGCACATCTGCTCCGCGCCAGGCACCCCACGGAGTGTGTCTCCTGTGTGACCTCATTGCCCCTGGAAGCAGCCCCATGCGATGGGCACCGTGTCAGCCCCCATCATCCTACAGGCCTGCCTGGTGCCCGCCTGGGCATGGCAGTGAACGGACGGAAACGGACCCACGAGGGCCTGTGTGTGTCCTTCTCGAGAGCCGATATTTTAGTGCAGGTGGTGGCTCGGGTGGGAGCTGGGCAATCAGACAGACTTCATGGCCTCTCATGGTTTTCTTCCTCACCAAATATGGACACCTTCTCTGGCTGGGCCCTGGGTGGGTCCGAGGCTGCAGGGCCCACCGCTGTCCCCGAGCCCAGGCTGCTGGGAGGGCGACGTGTGCTCCGGCTGCTGTCATTCACTGTGGGAACGCCGTCATCGCGCTGTGCTCAGGTGCAGAAGTTCTGTAAAGAGAAAGAGGGTCCAGAAGGAACGGGCACGTAATCCCTAAGACTTGGTTTGCTTTAAAAAAAAAAAAGGGGGGGGGGGGGGAAGCAGAAGCATTAAATTCTACCCGGGAAATTGGGAAGGCGTCATAGGAGAGATGGTGATTAATTTGGGGGTTGAGGACACACGGAAAGAACTCACTGCTCAGGAGAGCGGGTCCAGGCAGGGCACGCCGGGCGCAGCCTGGGCAGTGAGGGCCCACAGGTGAGGGCGGATTTGGAAGACGGTGTGGACGGGACCCAGGACATTGTTGTTGACAAGTCCTAGCCCATCCTCCTGTGGAAGGAGACCCCTGTGGGTCCGACACAGCTGGGGTGGGAGTCAGCGTGGACAGGCCACGCCTGCCTTGAAAACCGCCAGGGCTTATGGGGGAAGTCGTGTTTAGGAGGCCAGGAGGCCCGAGACTGTAGGGTCCTCTCTGAACTCCGAGATGGAGACACCCTCCCACAAAGATTTCATTCTGAGGCCGCACTCAGGTGCCCACAGCTGCTGCAGATATGTTGGATTTTTTGTTGTTGTTTTTTGTGTGTGTGTTTTTTTGGGGGAGGGAGACTGCAGGGAAGGAATTCGCTGCTGTCCTTTCTACCGTGTTTCCCCGAAAATAAGACATCCTCTGAAAATAAGACCTACTTACAGGTTTCCTTCTGAGAGGAATATAAGGCATCCCCCCGAAAATAAGGCCCTCCTAGACTCTGTCTCAGAATGCTATTGCTAAACATGAGAGATTTGGTCCACTGATTCTGAAAGAAATGGAGTCACAAGAAATTCACCAGGAAATTCAGGAATTGGATTGTTATGATGATGTTCCAGAAGATGATGACATGATTGTCATTGAATAAATGAGTAAATTCTTTTTTTTTTTAAATATATTTTATTGATTTTTTACAGAGAGGAAAGGAGAGAGATAGAGAGTTAGAAACGTCGATGAGAGAGAAACATCGACCAGCTGCCTCTTGCACAACCCCTACTGGAGATATGCCCACAACCAAGGTACATGCCCCTGATCAGAATCGAACCTGGGACCTTTCAGTCCGCAGACTGACGCTCTACCACTGAGCCAAACCGGTTTCGGCTAAATGAGTAAATTCTTGAAACTGTAGGATTCACAGTTTGTCTGGTTTGTGTTGACAACTACCGTACTACCGTACCATATACAGGTAATAAATTTCCTTTATTTTCATTTAACAATAAATGTGTACCATACTCTTCTTCATGGAAAAATAAGACACCCCCTGAAAATAAGACCTAGCGCATCGTTGGGAGCAAAAATTAATATAAGACACTGTCTTATTTTCGGGGAAACGGTAGAATGTCATGCCCCAAATCTGGATTCCTGGCTTCTTAGAAAAACCAAGATCTGGCCCCCGTTGAGTGCTGGTTCCCATCAGCCGGAGCTGCATCGTGGCTGCCCCTGAGGCCTGGCCCTGTCCCCCGGCCCCGGAGCTTCCCTGGCTCCAGGGCCACTGGCCGGACGCCATCCTCTGCTTGCGTGTCTGAGGAGGGAGCGTTCTCTGCACTCTGGGCCCTCCTGAAAGCGGGCAAATAAAGCCCGGCCAAGAGCGCCCTGTTTTGAGAAATGGGAGAGAGTGACTTCTGTGGCCATGAAGACTGTCTCACGTGCTGACGGCAGGAGCCTGTCTGCACAGACGGAACGTGCCCAGGACGCACTCTTGTGGCCCCGGTGGGCGTTTTGCTTTTGCAGCCCTTCGCTGATGCTCTGTGCTGCCCTTGTTTACATCAGGGGGTCCTCTGGCCCAACAGCTGAGGCTTAGCTTAGCGGGTGTGTCTGCATCCAGGTGTGTGAGCGCCACACACAGGGGGAGGGTCCAGCTGGCAGCCCCGCTCAGACCTCCGTTCCTTTGAGGAATGGGATGTGTGGGGACCTCTGGGCGGCAGGTGATGTCACACCATGGACCACAGTCCGGCCCCCGCCTCGGCTTTTGGAAACACTGATCCAGTTAGAGGTCTGAGAGCAGCCGGGCTCCCTGGTACACAGTCCAGAGAGAAGCGGCTTCATTTCTGGTAAAATCAGGCTGTGAGTAGAGAGTCCGACTTCCCCCTGGCGCATTAACTCTCTGCCGGCCTGTCCCTGGTGGCTCTCGGTGCCTGGAATTCGCTCCCCTGCGCCTGCAGCCTGTCTGACCTTGGGAAGAGGCCCCTTCAAGCTCCGGTCTCCCCGCTGTGGGGCCCTGGGCACAGCACGTCACCTCTCCATGCCTTTATTTTCTGCTCTGTAAACGGAGAGAGAGGTTCCGATGATCTGCTGGAAGACAGCAACCCCAGGACATGGGCTGTGAAACGACGGCCACGCATGATGTGGACCAAGACAGGGTCCGAGGGCGGCCTGGCTGAGCCCCAGGGCACCTGTTGCCTGGGGCTGTCCACGGTGGCTCTCCTCTCACGTGCTGATGTGGAATGGGGGTGGGGGAGCTGGGGCCTGGCAGGCATGCTGGTCCTTTGTGCAGCCCCCCACGTGTTGAGCTCGGGCTGCCTCGTGGCATGGCGGTGTGGCCCCCAGAGCAAGCACGCCAGCAGACTGGAAGCGGAAGGAGCCGGGCTCTGGAGGCTTGCGTATGGAAGTCGACACAGGGTCACGTCCATCTTTTTTTTTTTTTTTTTTTTTTTGTCCAATCAGTCACGTAGATCAGATCCATGAGGAGAGGACTTAGACCCACCTGTTCCTGGAAGGACGTAAAGAACGTGGGAGGGCCAAAGCCGGTTTTGCTCAGTGGATAGAGCGTCAGCCTGCGGACTGAAAGGTCCCGGTTTCGATTCTGGTCAAGGGCATGTACCTTGGTTGCGGGCACATCCCCAGTGGGGGTGTGCAGGAGGCAGCTGATCGATGTTTCTCTCTCATCGATGTTTCTAACTTTCTATCCTTCTCCCTTCCTCTCTGTAAAAAATCAATAAAATATGTTTAAAAAAAAAAAGAATTTGGGGGCATGTTTAGCCACTAACAGCGAATCCCTTTGCAGAGTTACCACGAGGAACAGGTGAGGCAGGAGTGTGACCCCAATGAAAGGGACAGACCGTGGCCGGTGTGGGAAGGACGGACATGCCAGAGGGCAGAGCCACTTTGGAAAGTAGTTTGGTGATTCCTTACAAAGTCAAGCCTCTACTTACCCCACATTCCAGCCGCCGTGGCCCTAGATAGTTGCCCAGGAGAAATGCAAACAAATGTCCACAAAGGCTTGAGCGCAGTGTGCACAGCAGCTGCGTTCACGGCGCCCCATGTCCGCCGGCTGCAGGAGGGGAGGATGGGGGATCTCATACGGAGCACAGGGAGGGAGGGGGCGCCACCTGCAATCGCATGGCGGCTCTCACAGACGTGATGCGGAGTGAGAAGCCAGGCACGGAATACACTCTATGTGGCTCCCCTAGCGTAAGTGACCCGACATCCCACTTTTGGTGGGACAGTCTCGATTTTTAACAATTCGTCCTGTGGCGTTTTAAAAAAGTTCCGATTTTTCCAAAAATCGGGACTTTTTAAAAATATATATATATTATTGATTTTGTACAGAGAGGGAGGGAGAGAGATAGTTAGAAACATCTATGAGAGAGAGTCATCGATCAGCTGTCTCTTGCACACCCCCTACTGGGAATATGCCCGCAACCAAGGTACGTGCCCTTGACCGGAATTAAACCCGGGACCCTTCAGTCCCCAAACTGACGCTCTATCCATTGAGCCAAACCAGTCTCAGCATAAAATCGGGACACTTTTAAAACGCCGAGGGACGTGGGACAAATTGTTAAAAATCGAGACGTCTGGCCAAAACCAGTTTGGCTCAGTGGATAGAGTGTCAGCCTGCGGACTGAAAGGTCCCGGGTTCGATTCCGGTCAAGGGCATGTACCTTGGTTGCGGGCACATCCCCAGTGGAGGGGTGTGCAAGAGGCAGATGATCAATGTTTCTCTCTCATCGATGTTGCTAACTCTCTATCCCTCTCTGTAAAAAAAATCAATAAAAAAATTAAAAAATATATATTAAAAAAAAAAATCAAGACGTCTGGTCACCTTACCCTAGCGTGAAATTCAAAAATAGGCAAAATAATGAATGGTGACGGGAGTCAGAAAGCGGCCAGCGTTGGGAGGGTGGATGCCTGGGAGGAGGCTGACGGAGCCGCACAGGCTGTAGCATGTTCTGTAGATGGTTACACAGATGTAAACACGTGTACAAGGCGATCGAGCTGTCCGCGTGAGGCCTGGGCTCTTTCTGTCATATGCACACCCAGTTAAAAGTAATTGCTGAGCCCAGGGCCTGCTGTGTACCAGGTGACCCACACGCATTAGCCGCCGAGGTCATCGTCCCCGGCATCCCAGCACTGGCAGGCTGGGACACGGATGGTATAGACGCCGGACTGCAGAGCCGCCGCGGCGCCCTCTGGGGCTGGGGCAGCTGGCCAGGGCCCTCTGAAACCCCCGTGGCCGCGGGCCCACCTTCTGGCGGGGAGCAGACGCTCCCTTCGCTCACATAATGGAGAGAGTGTCCTGCTGGCCTGGGCCCAGCAGTTGCATTTGGCGCTGGTGCGTGTTCTTGGGTCAAGTGCATTTGCTCTCCTTCCTGGGGCCGTGAATCATCCTGGACAGCAGTCTCTGCTCCAGCCCTCCAGCCCACTGCCCAGACGTCGGGGCTCCGAGCTCAGCTCCCGGGAGGAGGGGGAACAGGCTGGGAAGGGAAGAGCCTGCCAGGCCCCCACCCAGTGAAGTGCCTGGGGTCATCCTGCCAGGGGCTCCAAAGCATCGGTTCCTCACTGACCTCTCTGCTCTTCTGGGGAACAGACAAAACACGCACCCCCGGGTGCCTGGACGCGATGCTGTGTCGTGGGCTGGCTGTGAGAGAAGGAATGTGGCTTCCCTCTGATGCCCCTGTGACAAGGGAATCGCACAGGTTTTCCAGGGACACGGTGCTGGGGATACAGGCCGGGTGGGGACTGTGGTTAACCAGAGCAGGCAGCTGGCACCCAGCTGGATGGGTGTTGCCAGGTGGAACCCGGCCTCCGTGCGGCCTGGTCTTCAGCAGCTGGAACCCGGGGTTTCTAAGGGAAAGAGTCTTAATTTTAGGTCGTGGCACCTGGCTGTGCTCCTCTTGGCTCCTTGCATGTGTGTGTGTGTGTGTGTGTGTGTGTGTGTGTGTAAGGCACGACGCTGGTTCTCTGTGCAGAGACGGGACGTGAGTGCGGATCTCTGGTTTGGGGGGATGGCCTCAGACCCACCTGGGTTGGAGTCCCCCATCTCCCACTTTGTAGCTCTGTGGTTCTGGGCCAGCGCATTCCCTTTTCCTGGCTTTTCCTGTTTCATCACCAGTAAAATAAGGCTGAAGATGAAATAGTTCCCCTTTACAGGGCCCGTCTCCCCAAAATTACCCTCTGCTTTCCCCAGCGTCCAGCCTGCCTCTGGGCAGGTGCAGGAGCGCCCTCACACCCGCGGCTCTGGCCGTGGGCCAGCAGCCTCAGAGGGGCCCTGGCTCGGCCCACAGACGTCTTTCCTCTGATTCCTTCGGGTTCAGAGGAGGGCGGGGGATGCTCCGGGAATCCCCTCTCTGCAGCGTTCGCCTCTCTCCTGTAGGTTGCTAAGACCAAGTCCTTCTGATTCTCACCCCCCCTCCCCCAATATGTTTCCTTACCAATTAATAGGAAGAAAATGTCACATTTGATCCAACGTGTTCTGTCCTCGCCACGAGTTAGCTGCTCCGGATTGAGTCCTGGCGACTGCTTCTGCGGGTGACCTCGCTGAGAGATGGGCTTCCCTCTAGAAGCGGAAGAAGGGGGACATTGAGGACGTTTCCCTATCGTGTAGCAAATGCAGGCGCCACGGGAGCCGGGCAGCACGTGGACATGGTGAGCGTTAGGGAGGGGTGGCGGCTATGGAAGCCCGAGAGATCCCATCTGGAGGGAGCAGCTTCCGTGCCTGGGGGGACGCAGGCCCATGTTGCTGAAGCTGCTGCCTTTTTTTTTTTTTTTTTTTTTTTTTTTTAATATATTTCATTGATTTTTTTCAGAGAGGAAGGGAGAGGAATAGAGAGTTAGAAACATCAATGAGAGAGAAACATCGATCAGCTGCCTCTTGCACACCCCCTACTGGGGATGTGCCCACAACCAAGGTACATGCCCTTGACCGGAATCAAACCTGGGACCTTTCAGTCCGCAGGCCGACGCTCTACCACTGAGCCAAACCAGTTTCACCTCTTTTTTTTTTTTTTTAATTTCTTTATTTATTACGGCATTACATATGTGTTCTTATTCCCCCATTACCTCCCCTAACTCCCCACCCCCCATGCCCTCACCTCCCTGTTGTCTGTGTCCATTGGTTAGGCTTACATGCATGCACACAAGACCTTTGGATGATCTCTCCCCCTTACCCCCACCCTCCCCTACCTTCCCTCTGAGGTTTAATGGTCTGATCGATGTTTCTCTGTCTCTGGATCTATTTTTGGTCATCAGTTTATGTTGTTCATTATATTTCATAAATGAGTGAGATCATGTGATATATATCTTTCTCTGCCTGGCTTATTTCACTTAGCATAATGCTCTCCAGCTCCATCCATGCTGTTGCAAATGGTAAGAACTCCTTTTTTACCACAGCGTAGTATTCCGTTGTGTAGATGTACCATAGTTACCTAATCCACTCTGCTGATGGGCACTTAGGCTGTTTCCAAATCTTAGCTATGGTGAGTTGTGCTGCTATGAACATAGGGGTGCATATGTCCTTTCTGATTCGTGTTTCCAGTTTCTTGGGATATATTGAATCTGCTGTTCATCCAGGCTTCACCGCTGCAGCATTTGTTAAAGTTGTATTTACGTGCTTTGCTGTGGAATAGATTTGGATTTCCGGGAAAGTTGCCGAGGCAGTACAGAGAGTTCCCACACCCCTCACCCAGTGCTGCCCTGTTAACATCCTACATCGCCCCGCACCTCCGCCGAAATTAAAAAACCCAGCCTGGGCGGATGCTGCCTCTCCACGCCACACTCATCTCTGTTTCCCGTTGCCTCGCTCCTGTTCCAGGCCCGTCCCCTTAGCCTCCGCAGTCTCCGAGTTCCTTTCCTGCTTTCTGTGACGTTGCAGTTCGAGGAGTACCTACCAGGAATTTGTAGACCAAGCATGTCAAACTCAAAGGCTAACACGGGCCAAATAAACAAGGTTTATGTGTATGTGGGCTGCAAAAAAAGCCCAAAAGCTTCAATTTCCACAGAAACGCAGGTTTATTTCAATAGAGACATGCTGAATACCTAGGGCTGAAATAAATGAGAAATTGTTACCATAAAATAATAGAACATTGTAATAAATATTAATATTTTTTCTTGAGAACTAATTTACCAGACACTGAATATCTGCACAGATTAATAAGCATAATGCAAATAAAACCTATTTTTCTTGTTCTCCGAAAGTGACAGATTTTCTGTGTGCACATCAGACGAGTCAGTCCAAGACTAATGACGTGGCCATTGGCTGCTAAAATAATCGCTGCCGCCGAAACCGGTTTGGCTCAGTGGATAGAGCGTCGGCCTGCTGACTGAAGGGTCCCAGATTCGATTCTGGCCAAGGGTATGTACCTTGGTTGCAGGCACATCCCCAGTGGGGGGTGTGCAGGAGGCAGCTGGCCGATGTTTCTCTCTCATCGATGTTTCTAACTCTCTATCCCTCTCTCTTCCTCTCTGTAAAAAAAAATCAATACATTGTATTTAAAAAATAATTAATTAAATAAATAAAATATTCACTGCTGGTATTAGTGGAGAGAAATGCGTAAGGGAAATGAATGCAACACGATTATAGTCATCAGTCATTAGCGAAGGTTGTAGTTTGTTATTAATAATTATGTATCAGAGGATATTGTAAAAATTAAGTTACGAAATTTTTAGTGAAACGTTTCTTACAGACTGTTATAGTGGCTGGGCCGCAAAAATATTGGTTGTGGGCTGCACATGGCCCATGGGCTGTGAGTCTGCTTGTGTAGATGGTCCATCGTGTGGGTTTGTCTGGCGTTCCTCTTGTGGTCACACGGGTGATGGGTTTCCGGCGAGAACGCCGCCGAGGTGAGGCGCCTCTCATCACGACATCTCTGGGCATCACGGGGTCACCCAAGGACGTCACGGGGGCTCGTCTTGGCCAGGTTTCTCCACCGCAACGTTCCACGCCCCCCTCATCATTTGCTCCCATCAGGCTCACTTGTGTGCATCGATCTGACACGTGGGGTGCGAGTCCAGTTCACGCTGGTGACTGTTGTGCAGGTGGCTCCAGCTTCAGCGACACCGCTCTGCCGGGCTGGCTGTGTGAACCTCTGGCCGGTGCCATCCCTCCGTGGAAGCACCTCCCTCCCGCCTGCCCCGGGCGATGCTCCGGGCTCTCCCAGCCCTGGGATCGGCCCTTTCTCCTGGATCCCCATTTGAATTTTAATGTCGGAAATCAAGTCAAATTTAAAAATGAAAACACTTGGTGAGCTGAGTCAGGGTTCACGCTTAGACATGAAGATCTCGTTGAATGCCCAGAACGTTCTTTCCAGAGAAGCACCCATAAGCTCCCCGTTTTACAGGTGAGGAACAGGCCGGCAGCCTGCGCCAGACCCACCCTCTCCCACCCTCCAGGACGCTCCTCAGCCTCCCGGGGTCAGAGTGAGGTGGGACTTACACTGGGCAGCGGGTGTGGCACTAGCTGCCAGGGGTGGCAGGGCCGTGCCCAAAGGAGGGGCCGGGACAGGCGTGTGGTTTAGACGCCGGGCCATGGGATGGCTGCCAGGAACCCGGGCATGCTGAGGTGGTGGGAACAGACTTTCAGGAGAACCACAGAGGTCGCATGTACTTGGGCAGAAAGAGGAGGAAACACAGGTACAGTTTTTTTAAAAAATACTTTTTTATTGATTTTTTTTTTTTTTTTTTTTTTTACAGAGAGGAAAGGAGAGGGATAGAGAGTTAGAAACATCGATGAGAGAGAAACATCGATCAGCTGCCTCCTGCACACCTCCTACTGGGGATGTGCCTGCAACCAAGGTGCATGCCCTTGACCGGAATCAAACCTGGGACCCTTCAGGCCTACGCTATATCCACTGAGCCAAACCGGTCAGGGCACAGGTACAGTTTTTAAAAACAGGCTTAAAATTAAAACTTTATCCTGAGTTACTTATCTGTTTGTGCCTAACAATAATGCCAAACTCAGTGCCCGCAGCCATCCATCCCCACTTGGGAGCGTGCGGGTCAGGGGTCTGGGTGCAGCCCCGCTGGCCGGCGGCTCCGTCTCCGGCTGCAGTCCCCGCTGGGCCGGGCCACGGCCACCTCGGGCTCCAGTGGGGCAGGCCTGCGTCCAGGCAGCCCGGCGGCTCTGGGCAGGGCTAGCTCCTCGTTGGCAGTTGGCCGAGGCCCTCAGTTCCCAGCCACGTGGGCCTCTCCAGCATGGCAGCTTGCTTCCTCCGAGCCAGCAGCCGAGAGGGCAAGTGAGACAGAAGAGGGGGGAGAGATCAGGCGTGAACCAGCCAGCAACAGAGACCACCAGCCAGGAGGAGGGACAGTCTTCTGTGCAGGAGGCTCCGAATGACATCTCCCGTTCTGGCCGACTCCTATTTTGTGGTGAGGCAAAGTGTCTCCCTAGGCCCAGCCCACGACAGGGGGAGGGGATCACCCAGGGCAGAATAGCAGGAGGCGGGGTCACTGAAGACTTCAGACAGCTGCCTGCCCCGCCATGCAAACACTGCTAACCGGCTGTCCTCACAGCATTCCCCGGAAGCAAAGGAGGACGGAGAGGGCGGTGGCTTGCCCAGGGTCACACAGCTCCTGGAGGGGAGAGCTAGATTCAAACTCCACTCTGAGTCCCAAGTGCGGCTCCTGTGTGCCCATGGGTGTTTCTCTGGCTGTCCCTGGGCCCCCACTCCAGTGTAGCCTTGGAGCCTGGCCGAAAACAGATCCCCAGACAAACCGGTCCACAACCCACCCGGAGGGGCCGGGAACAGCACTGGCTGGCTTCCCGCAGGGGGTTCGGACGCTCCCTGGCACCTGAGAGCGGTGTGGTACTCCCCTCTGCACGGCAAGGACACGACACCACGGAAATGGATTTCCCGCTCCCACCAGGGCTGGCCTCGGTGCGTCCGGCTCTGAAGGAAAACGGAGGCTGAAGGGTCCAGTGTCAGGGGTCCAAGCCGAAGAGATTGAACGTCAGTGAGAAGCCCGGGAAGTGCCAGTGTCTGCGAGTGGGAAGCTCCCTGATGAGTCGTGCTTTTCATTAACGTCGTTGATGCTAATGATGAACCCATTAGTATTATTAATCCCAGGGCAGGGAAAGCGAGCCTCCCCGCGCACTCAGCTAAGGGGTTCGATTCTTCCCCTTTGCTCCTTTTGTGCTTTAGAAAAGGAAGGCCTGGCCAGGTAACCCGATGGTTAGAGCTCAATGTTGCGGGTTCACTCTCCGATCAGGGCACACACAAGAAGCAACCAAAGAATGAATACATAAGTGGAACAACGAACGGTTGTTTCTCTCTCTCTCTCTCTCTCTCTCTCTCTCTCTCTCTCTCTCTCTCTCTCAAATCAATCCCTCAATAAATTGATTAGATTAAAAAGAAAACGAAGATACTTGTTTGGGATTGGTGGTGCTGGTTGTTTGGGGGGGACGATGATTGATTTTCAGTTCAGTACCTAACACCTGGGCGGGCCTGCGTCCCGAGACGCAGTGGTGTGGGTCCCCGGCTGGGATCTGGGTTGAGCCGGGGCCTGCCCCAGGGCAGATGCCACTCAGGGTCTCGGCCATCAGTGAGGTCTCTGCTGTCCCTGGAGGCCCCGGAGGCAGGCGGAGGCCGTGGGGACGGGACCGAGGGCCTCATGCGCCGTTTTGATCCTTGCAGATCAGGAGCGACACTTCGCAGATCTTGGAGGAAAACATCCCTCTCCTTCAGGCCAAGGTGGCGGACATGCTGGCGTCTGCGCCCGAGTGGACCAGCTGGGGTGAGTCCGGAAAAAGGCGCCTTTTCTGTGAGACCCGGGGACTTGTTCGGGCTCTTTCGTCTTGTCTTCCTCTGACCTTGAGACTGTCAGGCATCAGACCTAGTGCAGGGGGCTGGGGCCTCCACTCACGTGACATCTAAAAAACACGACAAATATTAATTTTTATAAAGTATCCTATTTTAAAAATTGGGTACTTTATATGAAATCTAAAAATCTGAATGTTAAGCTGCTTTTGGAAATTCAGAAGCTTTGATAACCTGGCCCCACATTTCTTTAAATACTTTCATCTACTTATTGTTCAAGTTATCCTATCTAATAAAAGAGTAACATGCAGATAGACCATCACTGCAACACACAAGATGGCTGCCCCCATGTGGTCAAAGATCCTTCCCCTATGTGGACACAAGATGGCCACCACAAGATGGCCAACAGGGGAGGGCAGTTGGAGGGGACCAGGCCAACAGAGGAGAGAAGTTGGTGGTGACCGGACCTGCAGGGGAGGGCAGTTAGGGGTGACCAGGCCTACAGGAAAGGGCAGTTGGGGGGGACTAGGCCTGTAGGGGAGGGCAGTTAGCAGCAAACAGACTGGCAGGAGAGCAGTTAGGCATCAATCAGGCTGTCAGGGGAGTGGTTAGGGGGTGATCAGGCTGGCAGGCAGAAGCGGTTAGGGGCAATCAAGAAGTCAGACAGGTAAGCAGTTGGGAGCCAGAAGTCCTGGATTGTGAGAGGGATGTCCCAGATTGGAGAGGGTTCAGGCTGGGCTGAGGAACACTCATCCCCATGCACAAATTTCGTGCACCAGGCCTCTAGTAAATATGTAAAATGCACCCATCTAAGTATACAATTCAGCTAACTTTTAAAAAAATATATATTTTATTGATTTTTGTACAGAGAGGAAGGGAGAGAGAGAGAGAGAGAGTTAGAAACTTCAATGAGAGAGAGTTATCGATCAACTGCCTCTTGCACACCCCCTCCTGGGGATATGCCCGCAACCAAGGTACATGCCCTTGACCGGAATCGAACCTGGGGCCCTTCAGTCCCCAAGCCGCTCTATCCATTGAGCCAAACCAGTCCCGGCAGCTAACTTTTACTGAAACTCACTGGGGCCCAAATTTGAGACATGGGACATGTCCAAGCCCTGGGCTGAATTGTAGGGCTGAGGGATGTGCTCACTAATTCCCCGCAGTCCACACTATGCCCTATTGCCTCACTGCTGCCTTCTCTCCCCATCTGTTATTGTGTGGGCTGAGCTGCACACATCTCATTTCCCTCCTTGCTGTGCTGCAGAGCTGGTGCCCTCCTGTCCCACCTCCCAGGGGAGGAGCCTAAGCTCTTAGACGTAAGCCCCTTACCCAGGGTCACCAGCTAATTCCATGGAGCTGGACTCGACTTCTGTCCACTGGGCCTAAGCTCTGAATTGAGCTCCAGCCTCAGCGTGGGATCCTGGCTCCTTGCACAGAGGAGGCTGGGAGGAACTTGCAGTGTGACAGTGTCACCTGGACAGAGGGACGTGGCCCCTCGGAGCTGCAGAGGAAGGGATCCTGGCAGGCAGCTCCACGCTAGCAGGGAATTAACATTCTTGTCAGCAGAGAATGAGGCAGGAATATAATTAAAACGCTGCCCTTGGAATAGCTGATTCATTTGAATTTTATTCCACACGTTGGGAAGAGGAAAAAGAAACGTGAAGATTTGCAGCCCTGGTTCTTGCCTTGCTTGGGTCGGCCCAGCTCTCCAGTCCGATGCTTTCCTTAGCATTTGGTTCACTAACATCTGTTGCGGGCCTACTATGTGCCACTCGTCCTGAGAAAGAAAGGTACCGTCCACAGCCATATTCTAGCAGGAGAGACTTGACGACAAAGCATCACCTTAGCCGTTTCCGATTGCCACTGTCGCAAATTCCCTCACATGAGTGGCTTAAAGCATGGATCTCATCGCTCCTGAGGGCGGAAGTCCAGAATGTGTTCACAGGCTGACGCTGAGGTGTCCGCGGGTTTCTGCGGGAGGCTCGAAGCCGCCTGCATTTCTCAGCTCATGGCTCCTTCCTCCGTGTTCAGAGCCCACAGCCTAGCACCTCCCTGTCTCTCTCCTACTCAGACCTTCCCCGACCCTCTCCGGAGGAGCCTGTGATGGCAGGGGGCCTCCTGGACAAGCCAGGCCCATTGCCTCCTTTCAGGATCCTTAGTCACATCTGCACAGGTCCTTTCGCCGAGTAAGGAAACAGATGCCCCGGCTCCAGGGATGAGGATGCAGACATTTTTGGGGCGATGATTCTCCCGGCCACCATCAGCCCGGGGGACATAGAGTGAGGCAGGCGACGAGGGGAGGAACCCACCGGCCCCTGAGGGTGAGTGGAGGGAGCAGTGTGGGGAGGGGTGGGCAGGGGCACCGCCGGGACAGAAGCTCTGAGGCAGGAAGGAGATGGCACCAGAGGGAGAGGCGGGCCAGGTCACCGGCCAGGACCAGGGCAGGGCTGGGAAATGGGGCAGCATCAGCCTCGTGGTCTGGGCCTTGCAATCCAAGGTCAGGATTTGGCCTTTATCCTGAGGAACGGGAAGCCGCTGAAAAGGCAGGATTGCCTAGTGGTTAGGAGTGCAAGCTCTAGACAGCACAGCCTCAGGGCTCAGGGCTCTGGGCCATCCTGTGGGCATCAGAGGGCTCAGCAGCATCCTCGGCCTCCACCTCCGAGATGCCCTGCCCCCCAACTTCGTGTGACACCCAAATGTCTCCAGATGCTGCCAACGGCTCCTGCTGGGAACCTCTGCTGAGAGTCCTGCTACCTCTTCCCGGTGTGGCCCCAGCAAGTCCGAGCCTCATTTCCCTGGGAAACGGCATCAGCAGGGAGGCTCTTGAACCCAAAGTGATTCGGAACTTCATAGATTTGTAGGGTGCTGGCTGTGGCTACGCCGAGGTGGTGCTGGGGGTGTGGCTGGGGCGAGGCCCCGGTCCCCTGCCAGTGGCTGTGGGTGCTGGGTGAGGAGGTGGCTGGGGGTGCCTGCCAGACCCAGAGCAGACAGCGGCCTGGGGCTGTGACCCCACGCTGAGGCCTGGAAGGTGGGGAGTGAGCCCGAGAAGGAGAAAGGCCTCCCGGGCAGTTGTGGTCGGTGCAGAGCTCACGACGGAGGGTGAGGCTGGGGCGGAGGGCCCGCTGGCCAGGGAGGGCCCACGCATGGCTTTCGGACCCTGTGTGGAGGAAGCCAGGACTCGTCAGAGGGATCATAGTTACTACGCTTTGTTTTCTCTCTGACAAAGCCCAAAACAACTTTTTAAAGTGTTCCATTCAGGGGTTCTTGGTATATTTACAAGGTTGTACAATCATCACCACTATCTAATTCCAGGATGTTTTATCATCCCTGAAGGGAACACCACATCCGTTAGCAGTCATTCCCCAGCCTCTGGCAGCCACTCATCTGCTTCCCGAATCTACGGATTGGCCTGTTCTGACATTTCATAGTAATGGACTCATACAACCAACATGTGGCCTAGAGTGTCTGGCTCCTTTCACACAGCGTGTTTTCAAGGTTCATTCATGTTGAAGTGTGTGTCGGGACTCCCATCTGAATAACATTCCATCATGTGGATATAGCACAGTGTGCTTACCTTTCACCAGTCGATGGGTACTTGGTTTGTTCCCGCCTTTGGGCAATTATTAATAACTAGAGGCCGGGTGCCTGCTATCCTCGTGGGGAGCGAGCCTGAGCCGCAGTCAGACATCCTTAGTGCTGCCACGGAGGTGGGAGGGGCTCCCGCCACCACCACTGCCACTGCCCCTGCGCTTGTTGGCCGTCGGCCTGGCTTGTAGCTGAGCGATGTGCCCCCCCCACTCCAGCCCCCTGTGAGAGCACACTGACTACAACCTGGATTGAGCGTCTGCCCCCTGGTGGTCAGCGCACATCATAACGACCGGTCATTCTGCTGTTTGGTCTATTTGCATATTAGCCTTTTGTTATATAGGATGCTGTGTAAATTTTATGTGGATATGTCTTCATTTCTCCTGGGTAAATACCTAGGAGTAGAATTGCTGGATCGTATAGTAACTCATTTCAGGAATTGCCAAACTACTGTCCAACGTGGCCACAGCATTTTGCACTCCCACCGGCATTTGCTGTAAGTTTTAGATAAGAGGTTGAAAACTCAGAGGCCAATGGCATTCAGGAGCCGGCCAACCTCAAGGCCCTCTCCGCTGTTATTTCCAACAGCTGGTGCTGAAAAGCAGCTGTCCCTTCCGTGGATCTGATTCTCCCGGTTGCCACAGTCCCCACTCTGCCCAGAGCCTCCCCACCACGGAGGCTGATGGCATTTGCCTTGTGTCACCCCGCACCCCCAACACACACCTTCCTGGGCTGCTGCTTTCCTTAGAGGAGAGAGAGATTTCTCTGTAAGTGGGTGTCTGTCAAAAGGGGGGAAAACTAAGCTAGTCAGAAAGGGTCATGCATTTCGAGGCGAATGGGAGAGTATGTATTTCCCATGACGTGGTGTGTGACCTCAGAACCACACAGCTTAGGCCCCTGTGGAACCTGACATGGATTCCACAGCCTGACTCCACTCTGCCTTTTGAGTAACTCTCTTCCCTCCTTCGTCCCCTGTGAGTTGGGGCCGTGCTGTTTGTCCCTCGCAGAGTCGCCATGGGGCCAGCACTGGCACATTCAGGGGCTCAGAGAGGACAACTGTCAGTGGTCACTGCCCACAGGCTGGGAGAGGGGAAGGATGCTTGCCACTCAGCCAGCCGGCCATGGCCACGGCCACGGCCACGGCCACGAGCCCTGGGGCTCGCAGGGAGCCGGGACCACCCTGCTCTCAGCTCCGTGCGGCCCCCGGGGTGGACGGAGCTTGGGAACTGGCCCTTTCTCAGTTTCAATAATAAAACTAACGTGTACTGGGCACTTGCATTGAGCCGGGGACTCGGTGCTTTCCGAGTAAGAACTTCACCCTCCCAGCAGCCCCAGGAGGAAGGTCCCGTCCTTAGTCCCATTGCACAGAGGAAGTGGCCGAGGCACAGAGAGGGGAAGGCGTTTGCCCGCGGTCACACAGCCAGGAAGTGGTGGAGCTGGAATTGCAAAGGTGCGTGCTCCCGGCGGCTCCTCCGTGCTGGATGCTGGCACTTTCCGGGCAGGGGCCTGCTCTGAAGCGGGGGCCTTTGCCAGAAGTGTTCACATGCATTAGCACTCAATATGTTTCAAAACAATGAGGCTCTCTCTTCTTCCTTCCTTCCTCCTTCCTTCCTTCCTTCCTTCCTTCCTTCCTTCCTTCCTTCCTTCCTTCCTTCCTTCCTCTCTTCCTTCCCTTCCTCCCTCCCTCTCTCTCTCCCTCTCTCTCTCCCTCCTTCTCTTTTTCCTCCCCTCCCTCCTGATAATAAAAGTAATACATTTTAATTGTGTAGAGAAATACACAGAAGTCGCCCATACTCCATAACCCAGCCCCCAGGGTGGCCATGATTGGCTGCCACCCTCTCTGTCCCCAGCCCTGACTGGTGGATGCCTGGGTGTCTGCCCCAGTTGGCTGCGGGCTGGGGTGGCCCCGGGTTGGCCTCTCCCTGGCCCTGCTGGGCCGGGCTGCCCTCGCTGGCAGGCATTTGGGAGGCGGGTCAGACCTCGGGAGCTCGCATTCCTCAGCCAGCCTCCCTCCCCACCGGACTGGTCTTAGCGCAGGGAGCGTGAAATTGGAATCGGCTGGGAGGACTACAGGATTTCCTCTGTTTCACAACCAGATGTGCTGGCCCTGGGAGGCCTCCAAGCTGGAGGGCCGGAGCCCTGGTCCTGCCCATGGCCCCTCATCCCCACCACACACACACACACACACACACACACACGCACGCGCACACACACACTCCCTTGATGTGGCTTCCTCGGCCTTTCAGCTCTGCCTGCCAGAGCCTCAGGGAGAGCACGTCCTGGCTCACCCGGTGTCTTTCTGCGGAGGGAGCCTGGGTTCCTGCGCTCACGCAGGCGCACACTCATTCCCACGTGCCTCATTCACGCCCTCACCGTCCCGCTGAGCCCCTCCAGCTGACCAGGTTCTGGTCTCGGTCTGTGGACAGCACTGACCCAGCACGGGCCCTTTCAGACAAGAAAGGCGTTCAGAGGGCTCGGGGGCTGTTAGAGCAGGTGGTCGGGAGGTTGATCCAGGGCCAGAAAGAGGAGCGGCATTCCTCCCACCTAGAACGGAGAGAGGGCACGTGGGCACGCAGAAGCTGGTGCACAGGCCCTGCCTGGAGAGAGAGGCCTGCCTGGAGAGAGCTGTGTGACTTCGGGCAGGTGGCCCAACCTCTCTGAGCCTTGGATTCCCTTCTCTGTAAAACAGGCTAAAAAGAGGGTCCCGATGGGAGAAGGTGGAAGGACGGGATGGGGGGGAGGGGAGCCTGGACAAGCCGGGTTAGGTTGGGAGCCGCTGCTGCTGTTGTCAGGGCCCCGGGCGGCGACCTCCCAGCTCAGGCCTCCCCTCCCAGGAGCCCGCTGTGGCAGGGACTGGGGGCCTCCCCTGGCCGGGGACGCAGCCAGGACTGTCCCAGCTGGGACAGAGGTGGCATCCCGCGCTCTCCTCCCCGCCAGGCCTTCGTTAAGATGGTGGGACGCAGCGTCTCCATGTGCTCCGGGCGGAGTGGCGCCACGGAGCCCTCTCGCAAGCCCTGCGGAGGCGGGGGTGGCCGGCACCGGAGGGCTCCCCGCCTTCAGGAACGTGAGTATCCCCGCCCCTCCCCCTCCCAGGCCCCGGAGTGGCGGGGGCTCAGGAAGCGGGAGGTCAGAGGGCACGTCTCATTTCTGCAGACAGGAAACGGTGTCTGGCCGGCCTGGGAGGGGCTGGCCCAGGTGGCTGGGTGTCTCGGTCCCTCCCGGAGGTCCCTCTGGGTTTTGAGCGTCCTGTGACCGCTTGCTTATTCACTCACCGTTTATTGAGCGCCTGCTGTTTGCTGAGCATGGTGGTCCGTCTGGGATCACATCACAAGCAGAGACAGACCCTGTCCTGACAGCCTGAGGACAGGCTCATAGACCCCGAATCCAGGTGGGGTCCTTCCAGGACAGGAGCTGGCCCAGCGGACCCTCGGGCTGGGCCAGGGGGGTGTCCAACCCAAGTGTGGCCTCTGCAACGTGTGACGGCCTCTCCTTCGACGGCTCTGCTTCTTGGATCCTCCCAATGGCCCATCAGCATCACGTGTCCCTTTCACTGACGGGAACACGGACGTCAGACTCTTCCTGCCATCGAGAGCTTGGCTGCTTAAGATCCTCTGTCTTTTCAGCTCGTCACAGGCTGACCCCCCGGCCCAGAGGACACTGGGCAGGTCCGGGGACGTTTGAGGTGTCAGCTGGAGATGAGGGTTCTGTTGGCATCTAATGGCTAGAAACCAGGGATGCTATTAAACACCCTGCAAAGCCCCCACAACAATTTAGGTGTCTGTCTCTAAATGTCAGTAATGTGAGCGTGGGAAACCCTGCCCTGAGCTGGATTTGCTCATAATAATGGCTTATGGTGGGTCTGTTCAAAGTGCTTTAAAAAATTGTTTAATTTCAGAGAGGAAGGGAGAGGGAGAGATAGATAGAAACATCAATGATGAGAGAGAATAATTGATCTGCTGCCTCCTGCATGCCCCCCACTGGGGACCGAAGCTACAACCCAGGCTTGTGCCCTGACCGGGAATCAATCCCTTGACCTCCTGGTTCATGGGTTAACGCTCAGCCACTGAGCCACACCGGCCGGGCTGTTCTAAGTGCTTTACTTGCTGTTTTATATGGCATCTAATTCTCACACCAATCTTCGGAAGAAGATACTTTAAAAAAAATAAATCTTATTGATTTTTTACAGAGAGGAAGGTAGGATAGAGTTTGAAAAATCGATAAGAGAGAGAGATCGATCAGCTGCCTCTTGCACACCCCCCACCGGGGATGTGCCCGCAACCAAGGTACATGCCCTTGACCAGAATCAAACCTGGGATCTTTCAGTCTGCAGGCCAACACTTTATCCACTGAGCCAAACCGGTTTTAGCTGGAAGAAGATACTTTCGTCATTACCCCCATTTTATAGACGGGGAGACTGAGGCTCAGGGAAGTGAAGGGAATTGCCGAGGCCCACAGCCTGGAGTGACAAGGCTGATCGGAGCTCTGGCGGACAAGTCTCTGGGCCTTGCCCTTCTCAGGAACGGTGTCTGTGCAGCCGGCCGCCCTGTCCTGCCCCCGGGGGGGGGGGGAATCCCTCACTGTTCTTTGAGGTCTGCCTGTGGGTCCCCCCTCCGTTGCATTCCCCTGTGCCTCCTGCGCCCCCCTCCCCCCCCCCCCCCCGCCTCCAGGCTGTGTTACCTCTGAACGTTATGTGCGTTGGGTATTAACATTACCCCCATTTCATAGAGGAGGGAACGGAAGTTTGGAAAGTTTCGGGGGTTGTCTTGTAGCCCAGGAACCGAATTTGGCTCCTCGTTTTGTTTGGCCCGGCAGTGTTACCTAAGCAGCATGTCTCACGGCGCCTGACTAGGCATTCACTCGCTAGTCCCTGCCCCATCTTTCCTTACACCTGCCCGCAGCCTGTGCTGCTCACCCCAGAAAGCAGAGATGTCGGTCACACAGTGCCTGCCTCCAGATGGATGACTGTCCAAGGCTGGTAACAGCTAGATAGACCTCATGGTCTAGAAACTCCTGTTAATCCTTCAAAGCCCAAGCTAATGCCACCTCTTCCCGGAAGCCCTTCGGGATTTTCCCACCTCCAGATAAATACCATTGTTTTGCCTTCCAATGGCAATGAAATCAGAAGCTGCTGCTTCGGGGGGGAAGGGGAAGAATCCAAGATGGCGGCATAGGTAACACCTAACTACAGCCTCACACAACAATTTCAATAAAATACAACTAAAATAAAAAATGGACATTACCCAGAACCACAGGAAAGTTGACTGTCTGGAAATTTTACAATGAGAAGGAAAGAGAAAACCAGAAGGAAAATCAGAGGAGCTGTAAAAGCCTAAGGTAGGGAGACACCGTGTGTGCGGGGAGAGGACGGAGCTGGAGAGGAGGGGTGGCTGAGTTCCTGGCTGGCATTCCCTAGCGGGAAGGAGATAGAAGCTCTGGACTGTGTTAAACCCCAGTTCCGATAGCTCTGAACCCCAGTTCTAGGCCAGACCCTGGAGACCCAGGCTCATACAGAGGGAGCCTGAGCTGTTGGGCAGAATCCCAGGGGAGTGGCGAAAGGCAGAGCCCCCGGAGACACGCACATTGCGTGCAGAGGACAGACCGTTGACTCTGCAGAAGCTGCTCCTCCGTCCTTCTCTTCTCGGAGTTATGGTAGCTCTTCCTGGGCGGCCAGCAGCACCCTAGCCACACGGTGCTCTGCCCAGCGATGGCTCAGAAGCACCTCGGGTGAGGAAGATCAGAGGACGTGGCCGTCATGGCCTGCTGGGCCCTGGCCCCTCTGCACTTCGCAGTCTTTTCCGTAACCCGCACAATTGTCCCCTGTGGTTGGCACTGATGTCCCCATTTAGAGGCAGAGTCCAAGGCCTGAGGAGGGAAGGACACATGTATGAGGTCAGTCCTGGGGTTGGAAGTCAGGCCTGTGAGGCCCCGAAACGGTGGGTTCCCCGATCACTCCTGCAGCAGGACCCCACCGGGGTGTGGCTGGGCGTGCCGGGACCTGCACCTTCTCATCTGCCAGACCCGGGGCCCCAGGCCTACCTGCAGTGACTTGTTCCAGGAAACTGTGGCAGCCCAGGTGTGGTGAGTCACTCTGCACCCCAGCCTGTTGGTCTTGGCTCCAGGAGGGCTTTGTCTAAAGCAGGCAGTGCAGGCGAGCAGCGCACACACACACACACACACACACGCACACGCACACGCACGCGCACACACATGCACACACACACGCACATACACACGCACGCACACACACATGCACACATGTGCACACGCCCGTCAGGGCTGCACCTGCCTCCAGGGTGTGAGCTGAGGGCCTTAGCCTGTGAGGTAGCTCTGGGCATTGTCTCTGTTTCATAGATGGGGGTACTGAGGAACCTGAGGTGCTGATGGGTTGAGTTACCAGCTCAACCGGAGTGGTGGAGCTGGGATTTGAACCTGTGAGGCCTGGACCCAGGCCTGTGCTCTGCACTGCTAGGCTCTGCCAGTCTTTCTGCTCCGACCACCAGAACTGCGGTCTGCTGATGGGGTGCTGGAAGAATGCCCGGATGATTCTCCATTTCTTCCACCTGGGTTTCCCCCAGCCAGGATCTCAGGCTGCCCCAGTCCTCTCCCCTCAGGCGGGCACTGCCTTCCTCCACCCGGCGCACCAGCCCCTCCCCCTGCGGGAGAGAGCGGACTCCAGCTCCTGCACCACCCACCCTCCGAGGGCCCGAGGAGTGGAGGCTGGGGTGGGACAGGGCTCTTGGGCCTAGCCTGGGGCCATGGGGTGCTGGTGAGGGGTCCTGTGGCTGTGGGGTGAGCCACCATTGCTGTCCCCATGGCCTTCCCAGAGTCGGGGGAGCAGTGGGGACCCCCTCATGGGGAGAAAATTGGTCCTTGCTTTTTCTGTCTAGCCCCACCTCCCCTTCTCCCTCTCTCTCCTCCCTCCTATGCAGAGAGGGTGCAGGCAGCAGTCCCCTGAACGCCACCCCAGCACCAGGGACCCGGGGAACAGTACTGGCTGCACCTGGGCTGGCCCCAGGATGCCATGGAGGAGGGGCCTGGGATTGTGGGGATACCATCCCTCCTGCGCTCCCCTAAGCCCAGGCCTTGTGCCTCTGGTTGAGCTGCCGGAGAGGTGTGCCGTCCGTCCACAGACCCTACAAACCCTTCCATGGCTCCCCATTGCCCTTCGAAGAGGTGCCCTGGGCTCGGTGTCCAGGTCAGAAATGTGCATTTCGATGCACATGCATGTGTTTCCATGCTACAGTGTATGTTTCCCATGTTACACTGTGTGTTTCCATGATGTGTTTCCATGGTACCAAGGTCCATATTTCCATGCTGCACTATGGAAAGGAAAAGCTTTTATTATTTTGCATTGATCCTTACATTGTGCCAAGATTTTAACTAAGAATCGCTCCTCTCCTTCACGGAGGCATGCTTTATTAGGGGTGTCGAACTCAATCAGAGAAGGGGCCAAAATCTAAAATCCAGCCTAAATCGCGGGCCAAATGGTTTACTGAACAGTCATAAACTGTCATTGTGATGGAAACGCAGCGGAGTGCAGTGATGACAGCGCGGTGCGGGCCACATTGCAAGGCCTGGTGGGACGGATTTGGCCCGCGGGCCTTGTGTTTGACACATGTGCTTTAGCTGGTGGCCGTGGGCAGGAGGCGGGGCCACTCTAAGCCTCAGGTAGCTTAACTGTCTGTCAGCTGACGTGGGCACGATCATACACTCGCTGGAAAGCAGGTTTGGATTCCATGCAGAGTGAGGGGGCCTCCACGAGAGCCCCGGGAATAAGGAAGAGAAAGCCTCGGAAGTCTCCGGAGGAGGTTCTGCGCCCGGCGGGTCTGGAAGGCCAGCTCTGCTTGTGCAGGACAGGCTGCCGGGAGCACGGGTGGTGCAGGCCAGGCACCGTTCTCAGCAACACCCACAGGCAGGGCTGTTCATCTCCCCGCTTTACAGGTGAGCAAACTAAGGCCAGAGAGGTTCCCCAGGTCACACAGCTGGGCATGAGCATATGAACCCACGTTCTCAGCTGCGTCCCAGACTGCCTGGGAGAGCCACCCTTGAAGCTGCATCTAGTGGGTGAATGCAGACAGCGATCAAAAGCTAAGCAAATTCAGCCGAAACTGGTTTGGATCAGTGGATAGAGCGTCTGCCTACGAACTGAAAGGTCCCGGGTTGGATTCCAGTCAAGGGCATGTGCCTTGGTTGCGGGCGCATCCCCAGTATGGGGTGTGCAGGAGGCAGCTGAATCGATGTTTCTCTCTCATTGATGTTTCTAACTCTCTGTCCCTCTCTGTAAAAAAATCAATAAAATATATTTAAAAACAAACAAACAAAAAAAGCTAAGCAATTTCAGCCAGCTGAGCCCCGGATGAGATGGTCTGAGGTCAGAAGGAAGGGTGCTCCCAGCGGAGGGGACCACAGTGCAGAGGCTGAGGTGGGGCCACAGGCGCTGCAGGAGAGGCAGGAAGCCAGCGTGGGCTGCCGAGTGAGCCGGGGAAGGAGCAGGGAGACGAGGTAAGGGCCTCGAGCTACACAGGAATTTAAGGCTCTTCGAAGGCCAATGGGGAGCCATGGAAGAGTCTGTAGGAGGGGATGACTTAGTCATATTTGCTTCACGTGAAACTTTCCCAGGTGACTTGGTCATGGCCTGGCTCTCCGCCCTGAGCGAAGGCTGAAGTCTCTCTTGTGGAGACTGGAACAGGGGCTGGGGCCCCGGGTTTCAGGGCTCAGTCGTCAGGAGTGGGCTTCCCCCTGGAAACAGCCTGTGCCCTGAGCCCACAGCCATCCTCACGTCGCAGGGCCTCTTCCTGTCCAATCGGAAGAGAGAAAAGAGGCTCTGGGCGAGGGGCCCAGGGTTCCTGGCCGCGTGTCTGCGTCCCCGAGGCCCTGGCTGTCTGTCCATCTGGAGGTCGTTTGCAGAGTGACCGTGTGAGATGGAGCTGTAGACATGTGGGCCACAGGCCTCCGAAGGGCCGGGGAGACCATGTCGGGGTCGCTGTGCCCCTGGGCCCAGGCCCGGGCTGGCCCGGAGGCCGCCATGGCTGTTCTGCTCACCGCGAGCTTGGGCCTCCTCTGGCGCATGTGCCCTGGGACACCCTCCACTATTGGTTGTAAACCGCTGTTTGTTTTCTGCCGAGCCAAAGCATCCTGTGCTCCGGTGTCATTTGATTACTTTTCCAATGGCTAAGAATGGTGTTTTCCAGGGAGGCTGTCTGGCTAATAGCAAAACCACTTCAGCCAGGTCCTGGCATCCACACAGAGCCGGTCCGACCGGGCGCCTGGACTCAGGCCTGCCTGGCCCACCTGTTCCCCCCACAAATACCAGCAGGGAAACCTGATGAAACAAAAAGAAGTTGTCTGCCAGGTGTGACCGTCGGGAGCGGTGGGGACTGTGGTGAACGCCTCATCCAGAGGGGCGGACATGCCTTGCAGAAATGGGGGCATAGCCAGATTTCCCGATTTTGGGGGGAAAGCTGTGTGCCCGTTTTCGTTCCTCACAGTGTTAAACACTGTAGGTCCAATCTATTGCTCCTGTGTGTCACACCCAGCACACCTCAGCTCTGGATTTTAGGATGAAGGTCTATACCCCGCAGGCCCCAACCCCTCAGAGGCATTTGGGACCAGGAAGAGTGGAGAGCTAGGCCCTTCAGGTCTCTGCATGAGCCCCACAGGAGCCCGTAGCTTGCAGCAGCAGCCGGACTAGCAGCCCACAGTTTTATTAAGCACCTGCTAGTGCCCCAGCTATAGTAGTCTTACATGGAGCCTGTCAGTGAAGGGCTTTCTGTGCCTGCCTCAGCTTCCCATAACAACTCCAGAGAGGTTATTCTCCCTGTTGGTGAGGAAGACACCTGAGGCTCAGAGAGGGCTGTTCGCTGGCCCAGGGTCACACAGCATGAGGGGCAGGTCCAGGCTTTGATCCAGCATTGGCTTTGTTCTATGTGTGGCTCCTCTCCCTCTTGAGATCTTCCCAAAGGCAGGAACTACAGCCCCGGAGGAGGCCAAGGTTGCAAACTGGAGATCTTTGGGCCATATCTCCTCCATTAACATACTTTGTTTGGCTAGCCTGGTGCATTCAGGCATTTCATTTGAATTCAATGCCAGCACTTAAAAAACAAGTTTTACATTTAAAACAAGAATTTGTACTTCTGACTTCTCTTGAAAAAGCAGAGATCTGGGCCCCTGAGCAGCATGCCCATTCTCAGTTCCTGCCTGTGGGCATTTGCGCTTCCTCCAGGTTGAGCACATAGTAGGTGTGCATTAAATGTGAGTCAATGAATACTCTTATGGCGTCCATGGCCCTTGATGGTCTCCCCAGGTTTTCCCAGAGGCTGTTTGCCGGCTGTGGGGAGTGGGGGTGGCTGCCCACACCTCCTCACGCTGGGCAGCGTGGGGCTGATCCTGGAGGGAATGGAGGCTGTGGGCGAGCTGTCCTGCCCAGGCTGGCCTGCAGGAGTCGTCAGTGCCAGGTTTGGTGTCTCCTCCCCTCCCCCTCCATGCTCCCCCAGCTCCCTCCCCTCCCCTCCCTGCCCAGCAGGGAGGAAGCGAGGGAGGGAGGGAGGGAGGCTCAGCCCTGCTGGGCACCTCCCCCTCCTCTGCCCAGTTCCCCGGAGGGTGACTCCCGGAAGGAGGCCGGCTTGGCTGGGCTTTATCTGGTGTGGAGGCCAGCGAGGGAGGCACCAACACAAAGGCGATGAGGCTCCATGGCGCCTTCTCCAGGCCCGAACCGCCTCTGCTGCTCCTCCTGCCCCAGCATGCCTTTCGGTAGAAATGCAACATGAGCAGATGGCAGATATTACCGCGAGAGCCGGGTGGCTCTGATCCCCAGCCCCCTCCCCCCAGCAGCCCCCAGCAGCCCCCAGCAGCCCCCACCAAACTGGCTCCCAGGGAGCTGCACAGCACTCACACAGGAGCAGGTCTGTGGGACCGGGCAGGGACGTGCTGGGCAGGAACATTGCAGTCGTTCTTGTCGAGGCTCTGAGGGTGTGTGGGGAGGAAGTTCCTTTTGACAGGAGGGGTTATTATCTGGACCCTCGCATGGCACCCTTCCCAAACACCATCTCCCCTGGGCACCACCTGTCAGCCGCATCCTCCGGCCCTCAGACCAGGCTCCTCCAGCTCTGCCCGCTCTGCACAAGCTGGTCTCTGCCTCGGATACCCTCCTGCTCTCCGGCCGCCCGGGTGTGTTTCTTCATTGTTCAAGGCC